>NC_053391.1:435235414-435437200 GCF_905171765.1 Bufo bufo
TTTATTGGGCTAAAGAACTGTTCAAAATACTTAAATACTTAAATACATAAATGAAATCGCACCGTTAAAACTGGAAAAATCGCAGACTTTTGTGTCACTAAAACTGCTTGCTGTGACTGAATTGACTTTGCCCTTGAACCCAAGATGGCACCCGGAGGCCTTCTTGTCTAATTTATGACGCCATCACTCTGCAAAACACCCTGTTTGGCGGAAAACATAGAGTGCCTCTAAATATAATTTCTGCTGCGCCATCACCTCATTACCATGGATTACAATATAAGCGTCGCCTCCCCTATGCTACAGAACCTAGGGGGCATGCAAGGGGAAAGGTGGAGCCTGCATCATCAATGGATCAGTCTGCTGGAGGAGCTGGTGTTTCCAGACATGCAGAGAGACGCTAAGCCTACAGATATGTTGCAGCCTGAGCGAGACTACGAGATGAGTGCACCGCCGACATACAGCCAAGGTGAAGGACTGTTACTGTACCCTTGCCCATGGCCACGTGAGGGACCCTGGAATTACCATCAAGGCATCTACGAGCCTATTTTACAAGAACCGCCGTCACCACAACCGCAAGGAGGGTTCGCCCCACCTAATCCATTATGGCCTGCACTTATAACAGAGATTCGTGAGGCTGCGGTGAAGAAAACTAATCAAACAAAAATGTATTTAGAAGAACTGACAAAACACTTAATGGAACACCCAGCCGACAGTTATCCCCGGTTGGAGAGGCGAGTGGGAGTCTTGTTAGCCTTTGACATGGAAAGAGGCTTTGGGTTCTTGAAAGATCAAGATACAGGCAGAGACTACTATGTGAACCGCCGGTCTGTAAAAAGAAGTTACCTACACGGCCGGCTACACAATCTTCAGGTGGGAGAATGAGTGGAGTTTACCCCCGCCGAGGGCATGCGAGGCCCATGCGCCACTGCGGTGTCTAGACCACGACCTGAATCGGAAGACTGGAAAGGTTTGGATGATGACGCTGAGACAGGTAGCAAACCAAATACCCCGCCAGGGCCTGTCCAGTCCACGTACCAACATCAGGCCTCCTTTATTGGGCCAAACATCTTTTGGCAGCCGACCGTTCTAGAAGGAGGAGCCAGACTTTATCCGTTGCCTGACCTTAGCAAAAGTGCTAAAGAGGTAGCCGCAACTGAAGAGCGAGAGAAGCTTTGGGCCTACCTAGAGAGTCAACGTCAGATGGCTGCACAGCAAGAGGAAATTTACCTCCGTGAGCAGGAGCCTGGAAAACAGGTTGATACACCGGAGTCAGCCTGCCACGTACCTGCACATGTTGCAGAAAAGCTGTGCTATGCTCGATCGAGAATCCGCACTTAGGAGGAGATCTTGGCAGATGCAATCGAGCCTACGGGAGTTCGAGTACAGATCCTGTCCCCTGACGGTCGAGTCCTTTGTGTTCTCCCCTGCGGACCGGCACATTGCATATATCTATATATATATATACTTTCCAAAGAACGAGGCAGCACTTCCAGATTTCGGTGAAAGGGTGAAGACCCCAGACTTTATTCCCCAGCTGGGGAATAAAGTCTGGGGTCTTCACCTTTTCACCGAAATCTGGAAGTGCTGCCTCGTTCTTTGGAAAGTCGGCCTCCGTGAGGAATTGAACCCAGTGCACACTGTCTGACTGTGCTGCTGCGGTATTTGCTAATATATATATATATATATATATATATATATATAGTATCTCACAAAAGTGAGTACACCCCTCACATTTTTGTAAATATGTTATTATATCTTTTCATGGGACAACACTGAAGATCTGACACTTTGATACAATGTAAAGTAGCCAGTGTACAGCTTGTATAACAGTGTAAATTTGGTATGTCAATCAAAATAACTCATCACTTAATGTCAATATTTTGTGTGGCCACCATTATTTTCCAGGACTGCCTTAACTCTCTTGGGCATGGAGTTCACTAGAGCTTCACAGGTTGCCACTGGAATCCTCTTCGACTCCTCCATGATGACATCACAGAGCTGGTGGATGTTAGAGACCTTGTGCTCCTTCTGTTTGATGATGCCCTACAGATGCTCAATAGGGTTTGGGTCTGCAGATATGCTTGGCCAGTCCAGCACCTTTACCCTCAGTTTCTTTAGCAAGGCAGTGGTCATCTTAGAGGTGCGCTTGGGGACCCTATCATGTTGGAATACCACCCTGTGGCCAAGTTTCTGAAGGGAGGGGGAGCATTCTCTGCTTCAGTATATCACAGTACATGTTGGCATTCATGGTTCCCTCAATGAACTGTAGATACCCACAGCCGGCAGCACTCATGCATCCCCAAACCATGACACTCCCACCACTCTTTTTACTCCTCACCTGGTTGCTGCGACACACACTTGACACCATCTGAACCAAATAAGTTTATATTGGTCTCATCAGACCACAGGACATGGTTCCAGCAATCCATGTCCTTAGTCTGCTTGTCTTCAGCAAACTGTTTGCGGGCTTCCTTGTGCATCATCCTTAGAAGAGGCTTTCTTCTGGGATGACAGCCATGCAGACCAATTTGATGCAGTGTGCTACGTATAGTCTGACCACTGACAGGCTGACCTCCCACCCCTTTAACCTCTGCAACAATGTTGGCAGCACTCATACGTATAGTTTGAAAAGACAACCTCTGGATATGACGCTGGGCACATGCATTCAACTTCTTTGGTCGACCATGGCGAGGCCTGTTCTGAGTGAAATCTGTCTTGTTAAACTGCTCTATGGTCTTGGCCACCGTGCTGCAGCTCAATTTCAGGGTGTTGGCAATCTTCTTATAGCCTAGACTAGACCATCTTTATGTAGAGTAACAATTCTTTTTTTCAGATCCTCAGAGTTCTTTGCCATCTGGTGCCATGATGAACTTCCAGTGTTTGAGGGGTAGTGTTTGAGGGATTCTTAGCACAGAAGTGTGGCCGCTATCAGAATTGACTTTAACAATACAAAAATATAGAGTGGTAGGTAGGGACAGAGATTGCTGGGGAACAGTCTGGAGCCAATGCACAGCTGCCAGCCTCCCAAGCCCACCACCAATGTAATAGCACAGTGCTACTAAGAGTGCTAATATTCTAACCTGATAAATGAAAAGAGGCGACACAACTGATAGTTTTAGTTTTCTTTATTCTATGGTCAGATGACATTTTTAACCCCTTAAGGACTCGGCCCTATTTCACCTTAAGGACTTGGCCATTTTTTGCAAATCTGACCAGTGTCACTTTAAGTGCTGATAACTTTAAAATGCTTTGACTTATCCAGGCCGTTCTGAGATTGTTTTTCGTCACATATTGTACTTCATGACACTGCTAAAATTGGGTCAAAAAAGTAATTTTTTTGCATAAAAAATACCATATTTACAAAAAAAATTGAAAAATTTGCAAATTTCAAGGTTTCAGTTTCTCTACTTCTGTAATACATAGTAATACCCCCAAAAATTGTGATGACTTTACATTCCCCATATGTCTACTTCATGTTTGTAGCATTTTGGGAATGATATTTTATTTTTTGGGGATGTTACAAGGCTTAGAAGTTTAGAAGCAAATCTTGAAATTTTTCAGAAATTTACAAAAACCCAATTTTTAGGGACCACTACAGGTCTGAAGTCACTTTGCGAGGCTTACATAATAGAAACCGACCACATTCTATAAACTACACCCCTCAAGGTATTCAAAATTGATTTTACAAACTTCGTTAACCCTTTAGGTGTTGCACAAGAGTTATTGGCAAATAGGGATGAAATTTGAGAATTTCATTTTTTTGCCTAATTTTCCATTTTAACCCATTTTTTCGACTAACAAAGCAAGGGTTAACAGCCAAACAAGACTGTATCTTTATTGCCCTGACTCTGCTGTTTACAGAAACACCCCATATGTGGCCGTAAACTACTGTACGGGCACACAGTAGGGCGTAGAGGGAAAGGTGCGCCGTATGGTTTTTGGAAGCCAGATTTTGCTGGGGTGGTTTTTTGACACCATGTCCCATTTGAAGCCCCCTGATGCACCCCTAGAGTAGAAACTCCATAAAAGTGACCCCATCTAAGAAACTACACCCCTCAAGGTATTCAAAACTGATTTTACAAACTTTGTTAACCCTTTAGGTGTTGCACAAGATTTAATGGAAAATAGAGATACAATTTCAAAATTTCACTTTTTGGGCAGATTTTCCATTTTAATATTTTTTTTCCAGTTACAAAGCAAGGGTTAACAGCCAAACAAAACTCAATATTTATGGCCCTGATTCTGTAGTTTACAGAAACACCCCATATGTGGTCGTACACCGCTGTACGGGCACACGGCAGGGCGCAGAAGGAAAGGAATGCCATATGGTTTTTGGAAGGCAGATTTTGCTGGACTGTTTTTTTGACACCATGTCCCATTTGAAGCCCCCCTGATGCACCCCTAGAGTAGAAACTCCAGAAAAGTGACCCCATTTTAGAAACTACGGGATAGGGTGGCAGTTTTTTTGGTACTAGTTTAGGGTACATATGATTTTTGGTTGCTCTATATTACACTTTTTGTGCGGCAAGGAAACAAGAAATAGCTTTTTGGCACAGTTTTTTTTTTGTTATTTACAACATTTATCTGACAGGTTAGATCATGTGGTAATTTCATAGAGCAGGTTGTCACGGACACGGCGATACCTAATATGTATACAATTATTTTAATTTATGTAAGTTTTACCCAATGATTTCATTTTTAAAACAAAAAAAAGTTTTAGTGTCTCCATAGTCTAAGAGCCATAGTTTTTTCAGTTTTTGGGCGATTATCTCAAGTAGGGTCTCATTTTTTGCGGGATGAGATGATGGTTTGATTTGCACTATTTTGGGGTGCACATGACTTTTTGATCGCTTGCTATTACACTTTTTGTGACGTAAGATGACAAAAAATTGCTTTTTTTACACCGTTTTTATTTTTATTTTTTTACGGTGGTCACCTGAGGGGTTAGGTCATGTGATATTTTTATAGAGTCGGTCGATACGGACGCGGCGATACCTAATATGTATACTTTTTTTTATTTATGTAAGTTCTACACAATGATTTAATTTTTGAAACCAAAAAAATGATGTTTTAGTGTTTCCATAGTCTAAGAGCCATAGTTTCTGGGCGATTATCTTAAGTAGGTTCTCATTTTTTGCGGGATGAGATGACGGTTTGATTGTTACAATTTTGGCGTACATGCGACTTTTTTGATCACTTTTATTACCTTTTTTTGGGAAGTAAGGTGGGCAAAATTTCAATTTCATCATAGTTTTTAATTTTTTATTTTTATGGCGTTCACCGTTCTGGTAAAGTAACATGACCGTTTTATAGATCAGGTCGTTACGGACGCGGCGATACCAAACATGTGTAGGGAATTTTATTTTTTTCATTTTTAATCAGTGATAAATGTGTTTTTTGATTTTTACTTTTTTTCACTTTTTTTTACTTTTTTTTTACCCAGACCCACTTGGTTCTTGAAGATCCAGTGGGTCTGATGTCTGTATAATACAGTACAGTACAATATATATTGTACTGCACTGTATTTTACTTACACTGAACAGATCTATGCTTTCAGCACAGATCTGTTCAGCACCATGGACAGCAGGACGCCTGAGACGCCGTCCTGTTGCCATGGGAACCTTCCCCGTCTGCCACAACTTCGCAGACGGGGAAGGGTGAGGACGGGGCTGGTGGGGGGCTGTCTGGGAGCTTTCTCCCTCTCCATCGGGGGGCTGCAAAGGCACAGCAGCCCCCCGATCGGAGAGGGAGCTCCCTGAGCTGATAACATTTTCCATACAGCGGTCCGTACGGACCGTTGTATGGAAAGGGTTAAACGGCTGACATCACATCACCGATGTCAGCCGTTTATACCAGGGTGCCAGCAATGTGCTGGCACCCTGGTATACCCACTGTACACCAACGATTATTCAATGGGAGGCGGGCGGGGGATCGCGATCCCGCCTGCCGCACTGCCCGCCTCCCGCACCGCCCGCAACCCTCCCCCTGCACCTCCCACTGGGCTGAAATCACTCGGGGGTGCAGGGGGGGGGTACAGATAGATTTTGGGCATTATAAAGTTTCTGATCCTCGCGGTCAGGGACCGCGGGGATCAGAAACTGCAGAAATTGCAACAAACCGCAGGTCTGAATTGACCTGCGGTTTGTTGCGATCGACGATATGGGGGGGTCACGGGACCCCCCCGCGCATTTAGCCTAGGTGCCTGCTCAATGATTTGAGCAGGCACCGTGTTCCGATCACAGCCGGCCGGGCGGCAGTGATCGGAACAACACATGACGTACCGGTACGTCATGGGTCCTTAAGGACTCGGGAAACATGCCGTACCGGTACGTCATGCGTCCTTAAGGGGTTAAGCAATTGACCTTAAAAACTAAGTTTTAGGATTACTAAGAAACATATGTAAAATAAGTCAATCAACATTTATGTTGAACTTCCAGTGACCAGTATGAGAAAGTGTGAGAGCGATAACACCAAATTTAACACACCTGCTCCCCATTCACACCTAAGACCTTGTAACACTAACGAGTCACATGACCCCGGGGAGGAGAAAATGGCTAATTGGGCACAATTTGGCCATTTTTACTTAGGAGTGTACTCACTTTTGTTGCCAGCGGTTTAGACATTAATGGCTGTGTGTTGAGTTATTTTAAGGGCACATCAAATTTACACTGTTATACAAGCTGTACACTGACTACTTTACCTTGTATCAAAGTGTCATATCTACAGTGTTGTCCCATGAAAAGATATAATAAAATATTTACAAAAATGTGAGGGGTGGACTCACTTTTGTGAGATACTGTATATAATTTCTAGAAGAGGTCACAGCTGAAACGTTGCATGTTTATTGACACTTGAAAATAAACCTATAGTTTCCCAGTATTGCGCTTGGAGGCTTGTGTTCTTTTCTAGAACGTATTCCTTTGACCTGTGGATTGGGATCTGGATTGCGGGCACCATTTTTACACTTTGTCAGCTCCAGCGCTGCTGCTGATACTTCTTTTTTATATGCATATATTTAGAATACATTCATATTTAGTATGTCTTTTAAATATCATGTTTTATTTTTTGCTTCAATAATTATTTTTTGAGCACTGTCTGCCATTTTATACCACAATTTTATCTGATCTTTATCTACATGTGACAACTTTTTATGGAGATGATAGGAAGGAATCACACTTTAGAAAGTTTAACAGATGTTTCCTTAAACATGAACTAAAATTACATCTGTGCAAATCGGTATCAAGAGTTTGCATAGTTGTGTGAATCTTCCGGACTGTCTCGTATTATTATTAAAAATAAAACTAACAGATATTCTTATAATCACGTTTCTCTTATGTATCCATTGCAAATGTACCTTTACTTTCTTTCACTGTTAGTTTCATACTTAAAGGGGTTCCACTTCAGCAAATGGCATTTATTGTGTAGAGAAAGTTAATACAAGGTACTTACTAATATACACTCACCTAAAGAATTATTAGGAACACCTGTTCTATTTCTCATTAATGCAATTATCTAGTCAACCAATCACATGGCAGTTGCTTCAATGCATTTAGGGGTGTGGTCCTCGTCAAGACAATCTCCTGAACTCCAAACTGAATGTCAGAATGGGAAAGAAAGGTGATTTAAGCAATTTGGACCGTGGCATGGTTGTTGGTGCCAGACGGGCCGGTCTGAGTATTTCACAATCTGCTCAGTTACTGGGATTTTCATGCACAACCATTTCTAGGGTTTACAAAGAATGGTGTGAAAAGGGAAAAACATCCAGTATGCAGCAGTCCTGTAGGCAAAAATGCCTTGTGGATGCTAGAGGTCAGAGGAGAATGGGCCGAATGATTCAAGCTGATAGAAGAGCAACGTTGACTGAAATAACCATTTGTTACAACCGAGGTATGCAGCAAAGCATTTGTGAAGCCACAACACGCACAACCTTGAGGCGGATGGGCTACAACAGCAGAAGACCCCACCGGGTACCACTCATCTCGACTACAAATAGGAAAAAGAGGCTACAATTTGCACGAGCTCACCAAAATTGGACTGTTGAAGACTGGAAAAATGTTGCCTGGTCTGATGAGTCTTGATTTCTGTTGAGACATTCAAATGGTAGAGTCCGAATTTGGCATAAACAGAATGAGAACATGTATCCACCCTCTGATGGCTACTTCCAGCAGGATAATGCACCATGTCACAAAGCTCGAATCATTTCAAATTAGTTTCTTGAACATGACAATGAGTTCACTGTACTAAAATGGCCCCCACAGTCACCAGATGTCAACCCAATAGAGCATCTTTGGGATGTGGTGGAACGGGAGCTTCGTGCCCTGGATGTGCATTCCTCAAATCTCCATCAACTGCAAGATGCTATCCTATCAATATGGGCCAGCATTTGTTGAATCAATGCCACGTAGAATTAAGGCAGTTCTAAAGGCAAAAGGCGGTCCAACACCGTATTAGTATGGTGTTCCTAATAATTCTTTAGGTGAGTGTATAGTGATTGTTCATAT
This sequence comes from Bufo bufo, assembly GCF_905171765.1. Taxonomy (NCBI): domain Eukaryota; kingdom Metazoa; phylum Chordata; class Amphibia; order Anura; family Bufonidae; genus Bufo; species Bufo bufo. The sequence goes on from NC_053391.1 coordinate 435,243,916, forward strand.
TGCCTCCTTTGCTGACTTAATTCATTTTTTCATCACAATATACATTGCTCGTTTCCATGGTGCTTGCACACTACAGGAAAAAGAGCCGGCCTATGTGCACTCCGGTGTTCTTTGCTCCAGGGATTCCAGTAATTTTTTGTATAGTGTGCAATCCACTGCTGGATTGCATGGTGGTCATAACCCCAGAGTGCTCATGGAGTGCAATTGCATGTTACATCATGTTCATTGGTCCCATGGCCTAGGTGCTGCTCAGTTCCTTTCAAGTGAATCATGCTGAGCTACAATTCCAAGCACAGCCGATATCAAATGGACAGTGCTATGTTTGGTAAGCTGTGTGAGGAGGCTGCAGTGCTCACCAGATAAAGAGCATTGCAGCTTCCCCAAACAGCTGATGAGCAGAGAGAGGTGCTGAGTGTGAGAACCGCGCCGACCCCATATTGAAGACCTATCCTCAGGATAGGCTGTTTAATTGAAAATCCTGGAAAACTTTTTTAAGTACTGGGGTCAGGTGTTTACCTCGACCCTAATTGTTGTCATGGGAGAGGTGGGTCCTGTATAAATTGTGCAGCCTTTAGGTTCTTATGTCTCCTGAAATATCATAACATTGAACAAGAAGAATCCATCCAATGAATCCCAAAAGTTCTAACTGTCCAAAAAGTCACAAAAATATCAACCACTGCTCTAGAACCATTAAGTATGAGCCTGAAATAGTGTCCACGAGCTGTAACTTATCACCCTTTAACAACAAGTGTAGTATAGTATGATGCAAAAGGTCTCTGAAGTCATTGGAGAACTCTTGCATCATATTATACTTATCAGATGTTAAAAGGTGCTATTTAAAGTTTGTACCTGATGTTTGTAGCCATAGAGCTATAGATATTTTTGTAAGGCTATAACAATGTCATAAACTAGCTATTATAAAGGATCTTGCATGTAACAAAAACAACATTTACTTTTCAATAAATCAGGATAAACCACATTTATAGTTTTGCATGATTTGCCTTGCTTAAATTTTGTGTACCTTTACTGTATAGAACCACAGCTAAGGTTCAGTCTGAATGTCTTACTCCTGTGATGAGATTTATCAGTATAGTCTGGAGACCCTAGTTCCATTAATATAGTCATTACTTTTTTTTTTTTATACAATACATGTAATGATTCTTAGTCTCAACATGGACGTCCTGTCTAATTGAAACAATGTATTAATTACCCCAGCATCAATTAAAGCACGATAAACTCACAGTGCTATCTCTGGAGGACTAAATGGTAATAAAAGATTACAGACATAGTTATAAAAATGTGTGTAAAGAAGGTAAGAAATGTACATAAAACTGACAAGGATACCCTGTCAGAATGAGGTCTATTTATTTATAATGCAGGAAATACATGTAACTATGTAGATTACGAAAAACATATCTAAAATGCATCATGGAAAGCCTTAGTGGATATGTTTTATATCCTGTTTACAATAAAATAAATTTTCATTGAAATCTTTCCTATATTTACTGCTTGTTTGTATGAATTCACTAGTATTGGTTGTTTTTAAGTCTTCCTGGAATATTTAAACTGGTGATGAATGAGCGGTGAAAAAGGAATTGGAGAGCAATTCATCAACAATGAAACTATGAAGAGTTGCTGCTATTATCACCATATAGTTTTTCAAGTACTATGCCATAATGGATAGGAGGCATTTTATCCAGAGGTTCGGAGACTTACACATTCAATAATAAAAGTAAAAAAATATATAAAATGTTCACTTATGAAAAGCACAGCTCCAACTAGAGTTTCTCGAACAGCACTCCTATCTGGGACCCGTGGTGTTGTACGTGGCTGGGGTGAAGAACAGACCGTCAATGACATCAGTGAGGACGAGGAACGGGAAATGAGTAGCTCGGCATCCAACCTTGTGCAAATGGGGTCTTTCATGCTGTCATGTCTGTTGAGGGACCCTCGTATAAAAAGGATGAAGGAGAATGACCTATACTGGGTGGCCACGCTACTAGACCCCCGGTATAAGCAGAAAGTGGCGGAAATGTTATCAACTTACCGAAAGTCAGAAAGGATGCAGCAGTTCAAAACAAAACTAAAAAATATGCTTTACACAGCTTATAAGGGGGATGTCACAGCACAACGGGAATCTAACAGGGGAAGAGGTGAAAGTAATCCTCTTCCTACCACGACCACGGCGGCAAGGACAGGACGCTTTACAGATGTGTTGTTGATGGAGGACATGCAGAGCTTTTTCAGTCCTACACATCGCCACAGCCCTTCGGGATCCAGCCTTAGAGAACGACTCGACCGACAGGTAGCAGACTACCTCGCCTTAACTGCAGATATAGACACTCTGAGGAGCGATGAACCCCTTGACTACTGCGTGTGCAGGCTTGACCTGTGGCCTGAGCTATCCCAGTTTGCGATAGAACTTCTGGCCTGCCCCGCTTCAAGTGTCCTGTCAGAAAGGACCTTCAGTGCAGCAGGAGGCATTGTCACTGACAAAAGAAGTCGCCTCGGTCAAAAAAGTGTTGATTACCTCACCTTCATTAAGATGAATGAGGCATGGATCCCGAAGGGACTGACAGTGGGGGATACGTTTGACTAACAAAAGGCCTGATGACATGCCTTGGCCTCAAAATGGTCCCCACGCTGCTGTATTTAATGTCTGCATACCGGATGACTTTCGTGAATTCTCGGCCACCAACTAGGGTGCAAGCCGCAATGTTTTAGTCACCTTTCTTCCTTGAAAACATAAATTTTTCCGGCCGCTGCTACAACAGCGGCTGCAACAATAACATTGTTTTTCAGGCATGTGTATATGCCTAATTTTTCTGGCCTCTGGTGCTGCACTGTGGCTGCAAAAACAAAACAAAAAAAAAGGCACATACATGTGTCAATTCCCCTTCGTGATCGTTACCTTGTTGTGGTGAAGGGGCTTGCGTATCACAATGAAGTGATCATCACCTCTATGAGTGTGTTGGTAATGTTGCCACACCCCAGATGATAAGGCCGTTGCTTCATTATGATCAGACCAAAAGCGATCGGCTGGATAATTTTTCATAGAAAAAACTTACATTATTTTTTTTAAGTTGTATGGGTGGGTTTTTAATACATAAAATAAAAAAATCATAATACAGTCTCTTAATAGTTTATTAGAAATAATGCAGACAATTAAAAAAATCCCCATCAATTCCAATACAAAGCAAGTACAAAGCTCAGAACTAAATTATTCCAGGATGTCGTAATGGTTCGTTAATTCGACAATGGTTAATCAATTCGACACACATCCCCGGATAGGGGACGTAACAGGGATTAAACTGATAGGAATAGTACTAATTAAGACAACACTCATATAGGGTGTCACAGCACATTGCTCCGTGCACGCACAGTGCCCCAACTTGGGAGTAAGAGGACCGACCAAGCTGTTTTTTCCATCTCCCGGTTCCTAAAATCAATTCAGTTTGGTGTATCAGAGTTTGGCCTGTCACTGTGAAGGCAGTCGAAGGTACCCGGCCTAAATTTTTTTTCACAAAAGGCAATCTTACCCTGATATGGGACGTAACAGGGATTAAACTGATGAGAATAGTACTACAGAAAATAGCACTCATATCGGGTGTGACAGTAAATTGCACGGCGCAGACGCAGTGACCGTGGCGTGGATTCAAACAAAGGGGAGGGAGCCAGCGTTTTTTTAACCATCTCCCCGTTCAAAAAATCAATTTAATAAATGGACCCCAGATTGGGGACGTAACAGGGATTAAACTGATGAGAATAGTACTACAGAAAATACCACTCATATCGGGTGTGAGAGTAAATTGCACGGCGCAGACGCAGTGACCGTGGCGTGGATTCAAACAAAGCGGAGGGAGACAGCGTTTTTTTAACCATCTCCCGTTCGAAAAATCTATTTAATAAATGGACCCCAGAATGGGGACGTAACAGGGATTAAACTGATGAGAAGAGAGAACTACAGAAAATACCACTCATATCGGGTGGGACAGTAAATTGCACGGCGCAGACGCAGTGACCGTGGATTCAACAAAGGAGAGGGAGCCAGCGTTATTTTTAACCATCTCCCCGTTTGAAAAATCTATTCAATTTACCTTTCCGGGACCCTTGGTGTACGTGGCTGGGTGGAGGAAGAAACCTTCAATGACATCAACGGGACATGGCTAGCTTGGTATCCAACCTTGTACAAATGGGGAGTTTGCGGTTGGGCAAATGGACTGTTTGCGGTTGTTTGCGGTGCATTAAAAGGGGAGTTTGGTCTGTCAATGTCTGTGAAGCGGGCGTAACCCTTACACTACCTGATCGATACAACATCATACCTGATCGTATACACACACTGGATGTTTTAAACCACATTATTCAAAAAAAAAATTGGATTGTTAGGTGATTTATGCCCTTTATGGATTAAAATCCAACTCTGCGTCAACTATGTAATTTTCCATGAGAGTTTTGCCATGGATCCCCCTCCGGCATGCCACAGTCCAGGTGTTAGTCCCCTTGAAACAATTTTTCCATCACTACTGTGGCTAGAAAGAGTCCCTGTGGGTTTTAAAATTCATCTGCCTATTAAAGTCTATGGCGGTTCGCCCAGTTCGCCCGTTCGCGAACCATTGCAGAAATTTGCGTTCGCCGTTCGCAAACGGAAAATTTTATGTTCGCGACATCTCTAATCACAACGTGTGACTACCTGACAGAAAATGACAATGAATCCACATCTTTGCACAGATTTGGCCTTTTAAAGGCATGTGGTCCGAAAATTTGGATCGGCTGAAAAACAGCCTGTTTCAGTTTAAACATTATTTTCAATTAATTGAATGCTCAAAAAATGTTTTGTCTCACTCTCATTTCTTATTGTTGCATGTTGAAGCTCTACTTGGAACCTTGTTAAGATCCAACAATGTAAAATAAGATTTTTTGCCATTTTTCAAGTGGTCTTAAACTTTTGATCAGGACTGTACCATTCCTCCCCTTTTTGTAATAGCAGTTTGTTCTATTAAATGAAATAGGGCTTTGCATTCTGGATAACCACATTTTAATATTAGAAAATGTAAATCTTTGCTTTCCGTATTGGAAGAAGATACCAGGAAAATATATAAACATTATCATAGGATTTTACATTGTGTGTGAATGCAAAAACACTCATCACTTGATTGTATACTAGACCAGAAGGAAAAAAAATTGCCACATCAGTAGAGTAGATATGAAAAAGAACAGAAAGGCCCTGGACTGCAGCCCCCCACTGTCCCTACCTACTTGCAGTACAAACCCTAGATGGTTGGATCGCAACTGGTCGGCGCTCCCTACGCTACTTAGGTGCAGAGACAGACAAACAAACAAACAGACAGACAAACATAATACCAAAGTCATCATAAATGGGTCAGAACCAGAAAGGCTATGCAGTATCAGACTGGGAGATGGAGATTGATCAGAAGACAAGCCAAGGTTAGAAACATGGGACATCAATAAGCGTAACAGGAATGAAGGATCCTAGCTAGTGAGCTAAACAAAACTATCACTGGCAATGGTGTATAGCCAGGAAGGGATTTAAATAGAACTCAGAGTCCCTGTATCAGAACCTGATAGCTCCATTAGTCAGAAGCACTAGTAAACAGTAATAGAGCAGCTAAGCTAATCAGCCCACTGCTAATCTCCCCCAGCACATGCTCGCTGCAGGGAGAAACAGAGCATTGCATCCTGTTACTAAGGATGTTGTCATGCCACCAGGGTGTGTGGCTCAGCAGCGCGTCTCTCCCGATGCATCCATGCCAAGGCTGAAGATTGTGCTGCTGGAGCCCTGATTGGTAAGTTTATTACATATATGGTACCCTTCTATTACAGACACATGTTGGATATGTAGCTAAGAAGTGAGAATATAAATGAATGGTGGCATTAAACAAATCTGTAGAACTTGGGACTCAATTCTTACTCTTGAAACAGCCATTTGCAAGGTTTCTGAGTTTCATTCCATTATACGCTATCTTTCTTAGGGCTCATGCACAAAAACGTGTTTTTTGTCTGCATCCGATCTGTATTTATTGCAGGTCGGATGCGGACTCATTTACTTCAATGGTGCCGTAAAAGAGGTGGAAAGTACACTGTGTTATTATGTCTGTATGTCCATATGCAGCCCCGCCAAAAAATAGTACATGTCCTATTCTTTTCCGTTTTACGAGCAAGGATAGGACAGGTCTACAGAGGGCAGGAAGATCCTTTCCGCAAAATGTGGAATGCACGCACAGAGGCGTATCTAGTGAAAATGGCGCCTATGGCAAGCACTGAAACTGCGCCCCTGTCAAAATATTTTAAACCCATCTTTCAGATAACCTTAACAAAAAAAAAAACACGATAGCTCTTTTGTAGAACCCCCATAAAAACTTACAGTTACTTGACTTGGCCCTTGGGGATCTCGGACGCCACTTCAACACTTTGGCCGGGGGCTCGGCGGAGCTGATGTTGTGCTTTAACCTAATGAGAAAGATTTCATAATAAGGATTTGGAGAAAGGGCAGAGGGATAGCAGAGCAGGGAGAGGCTGGTGCTGCTACTAGGGGGTCATACCATGGGGGAGTAATAAAGCCCACCATAATGCCCCCCCAGTAGTAATAATTCTCCTTATAATATGCAAAACATTTGTAATGCCCCCAGTTGAGCTAATGTTCCCATAATGTGCCAATATAAAATACCCCTTCTCAGTGCCCCCGTAGATGACCCCCATAGTGCCCCCCCCTTCCCCATAGTACCCACCATAATGTGTCCCAGTATAAAATGCCCCTATACAGAGCCCCCATATAAAATATCTTCTTTTTTAGCCTCAGTAGATGCCCCTATAGTGCCCCCCAATAATCTGCAGTAAGATGTGCCCCCATAGATGCCCCCAATCATGTGCCAGTAATAAGAGCCCCCCCACCATCATGTGCCAGTAGCCAGAGCCCCCCCATATCATGTCAGTAGCCAGAGCCCCCCCATATCATGTGTCAGTAGCCAGAGCCCCCCATATCATGTGCCAGTAGCCAGAGTGCCCCCAATCATGTGCCAGAAATAAGAGCCCCCCCACCATCATGTGCCAGTAGCCAGAGCCCCCCATATCATGTGCCAGTAGCCCCCCTTATGTGCCAGTAGCCCCCCTATGTGCCAGTAGCCCTCCTTATCATGTGCCAGTAGCCCCCCTTATCATGTGCCAGTAGCCCCCTTATCATGTGCCAGTAGCCCCCCTTATCATGTGCCAGTAGCCCCCCTTATCATGTGCCAGTAGCCCCCTTATCATGTGCCAGTAGCCCCCCTTATCATGTGCCAGTAGCCCCCCTTATCATGTGCCAGTAGCCCCCCATATCATGTGCCAGTAGCCAGAGCCCCCCCCATATCATGTGCCAGTAGCCAGAGCCCCCCCCCCCCACCATCATGTGCCAGTAGCCAGAGCCCCCCCATATCATGTGTCAGTAGCCAGAGCCCCCCCATATCATGTGTCAGTAGCCAGAGTGCCCCCATATCATGTGCCAGTAGCCAGAGTGCCCCCATATCATGTGCCAGTAGCCCCCCATATCATGTGCCAGTAGCCCCCCTTATCATGTGCCAGCCCAGTAGTCCCCCCTTATCATGTGCCAGCCCAGTAGTCCCCCCTTATCATGTGCCAGCCCAGTAGTCCCCCCTTATCATGTGCCAGCCCAGTAGCCCCCCTTATCATGTGCCAGCCCAGCCCAGTAGTCCCCCCTTATGTGCCAGCCCAGTAGCCCCCCTTATGTGCCAGCCCAGTAGCCCCCCTTATCATGTGCCAGCCCAGTATTGTACCTATATAAAAAAATATAAAAAAATAATACACTTATACTTACCTCCAGCAATGCGATGCGATGCAGGCCACCTCTTCCGTCTGTGTGTCCCTCGCTATACGGCTCAGGCGACGCGATGACGTCATCGCGCCATCACCGGCCTCTGATAGGCTGCCAGCACTAAGCCGGCAGCCTATCAGAGGAACAGGAGGGGACACACCTCTCCCTCCTCTGCCGCAGCACAGACAGGCATCTGTATTGCCGTCCTGAGGACGGCAATACAGATGACTATGGAGATGAGCGCTTCCGCAATGGAGGCGCTCATCTCCTGCTCTGCCCTGCCGCCGGCCGCGGCCGCCCCCACTTGTCACCAGGGCCGCAGCGCTGGGGTGCGGGGCCCGGGCACCCACTGCACCCCGTGTAGGATCGGCCCTGGTCGCCCCCCCCGCTTGGCGCCTATGGCACTAGCCATGGCTGCCATAGCTTGGATACGCCACTGTGCACGCACCACTATCAGTGCTTTGCAAATCCGCGATTTGCGGACCACAAAAACATCAATGTTTATGTGCATGAGCCCTTAACCTGCCATGCTTTAACCAGAACTACTAATACATTCCTTTTAAATCTTCTACCGGGAGGAAAACTACTAATTCTCCTTTCTGTAAAGCAATGTATCACCAGTCCTGCAGTGGTTAAACATGGAGAACCTATCACATAAAGAAATCATGGCAATCTTCAGCTTCAAACTTGCAAACCACTTTGAAACCCTGGTAAGAATTTCACAACTCAGTCATCCTCATTCTTCACAAATCCCAAAGCAAAAGAATTGCATCAATTAACCAACTAAGGGACCATTTATGGTGGTTGAGAGAGCGGGAAATGATTTGGAATAAGGACATTAATTCCTGATCATTGTCTGCTTACTTAGAACACTGATTGGTCATATACAATTGTGGTTCAGGAATTGTTACTACCGATCCTCAGCCCTTAGCCAAGCTCACACACCTCAAAGGTGAATCTAAAAGTTTCAAGTCTAGTCATCCCTCCTAAAATCCCCATATAGGTTCCCCATGGGCCATAGACACAATGGACAGGATAGGACCTCATTGACTCCTATGGCAGAGTTTTCTAGGCATGCCCTGTGACCTGTGTAGAGGTCATTGTACAAGGAAAGAATAGATAAGGTTTGACAATCACCTATTGTGAATGGAGGATCCCGTCTTATCTATACACAGAGGTGATATCATTACAGGAAGGATTAGAATGACAGATAAGCAGGTAAGTGCAGTAAAATGATCTGTACAGACCAAGAAGTGGCGCCTGTTATTATGGTTAGTGATCGAGTGTGAAAACTGGAGGATTTTATGGGTTTTGTTTATTTATAAATATTGATATAGAAAAAAAATAACATCATCAAAAATATGTTAAACATTTTCTGATGACAGAAAGCTATGTACACCTTTACGGGCAATTTTTAAAATGTTATTATTGCATTGTAGTCATTTTAAGATAAAACATTTTCAATTAGCGTTTGTTAAAAATAATTAGTGTCTTTGTGCATGCTTGAATTTCTCTAGTAGCAGGATCTGAATTTTCTCTCTGTTCCATTAGGCAGTTTAGCTGACAGGCTTATCTCTGATCTCTGAGCTTATAAATCATGCTCTCTGCAGGTCCTTTGGTGGGATTTCTTCAATCAAGAAGGGAGCGGACGCCGATTAAACCATGATTGCTATTCCATGTTATTGCTTCATACAATGGAAAGCGATTTGTGATAAAAGTAATTCGTAACAAATTAAATTTCTTGTCAAAATTCGGCGATGCAGTTGAATCAAATTTTTGAAAACTTTGCTCATCTCTATGACCTTTTAGTAATTTAGATATAAGGTTTATTAGATGACCAGCACAAAGTAAAAGTATTATTCACACAGCTAGAAAACCAGTTAACGCTTTGTGACAGAACAGCTCAATATTTTTAATAAAGACCAATTGAATAAATGATCTTTAGCCCAAAATGAGTAAAAAGCAATGATAAAAAAAATTGCTCCGAAGGTGTATATATTTTAAAAACATTTTACACTTTGTCATGAAATGAAAAAAATTTAAAATCTTGGTCATGCTGACTAGATCCATACACAACAAGGAAAATCTACTAGAAGCAAACAACCCACCTGATTGGTCTCAATAAAGTAAATAGATCACTGCAAATGGTGCACCACAATAGTATGCAACTGACAATACAAGCCTAAACCCTCACACTGATGTTAAAAAAATTTGATTTTAGCCAATATATTCCTGTCATGAACATATTGGAGTCCGCACACCCCACCAAAGTATCTCAGTGTAGCGCGGGACCTACCACTAACCTACCTATAGTGTGTGAAAACTGTCCGAAAGGTGCCAAGGTCTGACTCACAGCCAAACTCCCACATACTTCCAAAGTAAGATCACTCATACAATGGGAGGAGGGAGGAGGCTGCGAGCCCCACCTATAGCAGGCCATGTGACACAAGCTATCAGGTGTACTAGAATGTTACCAATGATAAGCGTCCGCACATTCAATACATATCAAGAAAAATCACAGAATAGAGTGGCCTAACTGGGAGGAAATGCTCAAACCTCAAATACTGTAGCGTATTTATAACCGGGGGAGCAGATCCTCCACATGTGATCCGTTGCTAAAGGCAATCCCCAGCAAAAACGCATACAATGGAGGATTCCGGCAGCGGACCACATGTACCACAAAAACATCCTACACAAGATTAAATAATGTGTGGATGAAAATAGAAGAGTAAATAGATCACTGCAAATGGTGCACCACAATAGTATGCAACTGACAATACAACGCTAAACCCTCACACTGATGTTGAAAAATGAGATTTTAGCCAATATATTCTTTTCAGGAACATATCGGAGCCTGCTCACCCTGCCAAGGTATGTCAGTGTAGTGTGGGACCTACCGCTAACCTACCTATAGTGTGTGAACACTGTCCAATAGGTGCCAAGGTCCGACTCACAGACAAACTCCCACATACCTCCAAAGTAAGATCACTCATACAATGGAAGGAGAGAGGTGGCTGCGAGCCCCACCTATAGCAGGGCATGTGACACAGGCTACCAGGTGCACTAGAATGTTACCAACAATAAGCATCCACACATTTAATACATATCAAGAAAAATCACAGAATAGAATGGCGGGGTGCGCGGGCTAATTTAGAGAAATTACTGCCATTGCCACTAACAACAATGGATAAGGTCTTGACATGAATTCAGTCACTCTGGCTGCCTTGTATCTAGGATGAAAATCCAAAAACATTCTCTGTTGAATGGATCTTCCCTCTTATGGGTCTAAATACCTTTTCTATTTCCAAAATGAGAATGCAGAACCATCCTCACCATGGAAAGTGTTTTGACAGCATTCACCACATTAGTATTAATCATGTCTGTCAGATGTGTTTTCAAAGGGCCTGATGTACAGCCCACATAGTGTTTCTTGCACCTGTCACAAATATTTTACAAATTTAGAATTACAGTTAACATAACTTTTAATTTTGTAAGTATTGTTAGTGCTAAATCTATCACCAATCTTAATCGCTTTGCGTGCCTTGCACTTTTTATGCCTACATTTGAAACACCTAGGAAAGCAAAGCCACAGTTTACTGAAGGTAGATCATTCTATACAGATAGATGGGATAATGAACATCCAAGGGTTGATGCTTGTATAGCCATTATTCTAACCTTAGGTGCAAGAATATCAAACATTCCATTATCTTGCATTAGTATAGGGAGATATTTCAAAATATTGTCCTTAATTTGATTGAATTGACAACTATAATTTGTTACAAAATACAAATATAACCTGATGACATTTGTTCACCTCTAGATCAGCAATGTTATCACTAGCCTGCTTAGTAGGTGACAATCCTAAATCAAGTTTTTACAATTTAGTGTCAATGCTTTTTGGGAGGCTTTTTTCTAAGTATACCTCTTCCTTTACCTCCCCTTTGGTATTAATTTGCTCCACTGTTAAACAGATTCATTACTAGGTAAAACCACTGTTAATCCATGCCTATTGCTCTCTTGCTGTCTCTCTACTCTCACCAGATTCGTCTCCCTAGCAGGCTGAAGTCTAGGTTTCTTCCCTCTGCCCCATAGGGGGCATGTGCACAATCCTTCCGACTCTTAAATTGTCAATGCACACGCACCCTAATTAATACCAGAGAATGGCTGGTCACATTTGGGTACTTAAGGCACCTTCCTCTGTGGGAAAATGCCTAAATAAAACGTTTTCTATCTTGCTTGTTTCCTACAAAGGTGTGCTGTATTCGTTTGTTTGTCCATAATACCAACTTCTGCCTGTTTACTGGATTCTGACTCTTTGCTGACTGACCTGTGCCTGGTCTCTGTATTGACCCTTTTATTCCTGCCTGAACCTGAGACCATTTAATGTATAGCACATACTCTGCCAACCCTTGAGGCTGGTCTGTCCCTGACTATGGTTTTGCCGGACCCCTTGGTGCTCAACACCGATGTCTCTGACCACCATGGATCAGCTCTCAACCACACAGAGACTAATTCAGGAGGTAACAGCCTGGTGTATTAACTACAGAAAAGTCTAGACATGTCATGACTAAGATCACTTGGCAATTGAAATGCGTCAACTTTTTGACTGTCCAATAACATGCCACTGGAGTGATTTTAACCTGTTGGAAAAAAAGATACTATGTAGGTATTTTATCATTCTGAAATACACCTAAATTAGGCTTATTTCAGGCACTCTTCTACCCGCTCACGCTAGGACTATATAAGTTGGTGTGGCATGGGTGGGAAAGGAGATGGGCCAGCAGGCTCATCTCATTCATCATTTTCTATGTCTGTTTTAGGTGTAGAAAATGGTCTAAATGTAAAACAGCTAGGAAGCTGACTTACATTTAGAACTGGCACTGGATGCACCGAAGTTATGGAGAGGCCTGTGCCTCTTCATAACTTTGGCAGATCCACCACCAGCCTAGGGCTTTATTAAGGCCAGCATCTAAAATGCCGGCCTAATACATGTGCCCCCATATTTTTAACTTGCTGAATGTTAGATGTTAATCTCTTGCAGCAAAGTCTAGATCTGTGAATAAGGGATAAAGGGTGAATACCAGAATAACACTCTTAGGATTATCCCAAAGTCAAATCTGTTAGTTAACACTGTGGTTCCACACCTACTGACGTAACAATTACAATATTAGAAGAACTATGAAAAATACTTATGCATTCATAAATTTGAATCAGGATATTATCTTTAATTGTTTAGAGTAGAGTGTGATGTGGCCATGTATTGAGAACTGCGCATCCATGCAAGCCATGGTGGAATTCTGTTAAATATTCATTATTCTATAAGATATAGATATTAGCTATACATATTCTGTTAGGTATTCATTTGAAACAGGTTATTTATTCATTGTTTATTGTTAATGGCTGTGTGGTAACCTGCAAAAGTGAGCCGCATTAACAATGAACACAGAAAAAACTGTCAGTTAATAATGAGTTAATAGTCATGTGATTCACGCCACATGGCAGCCACTTCTCAGCCATGTCACAAACGCATCATGTGGCCATACCCTTAAGCAAATCTATATATTTGAAGACAGAAGAAGATCTTAGTAAAATGAAAAATAAGGAAAACATTTTAATACAATGAATGTAATTAAATTACTGATTATCACCCTATTATAAAATTCAATTAATTTCCCATTTCTCATAAATTTGTACATGTTATTGCTACTTATCTTTCATGCATCGCAAAGCCACATAAAAATATCAAAACAGCAGCATTCTTCTACCATCGAAAAATATTTATGAAACAAAATACTGTATGGTAAAAATAACTCTTTAAATTAATAATTTTAAGACGCCTTTTATTTCAATTTTAGACACAGATAATTAGGGGAGGACAAATAACACAGCTTTTAAAATAATGGCCTTACTACCAAGCCCCATACACAGATGGTTACAGGCGTATAAACAACCAGAAGGAAAACAGAAGAGTGAACTGGAAAAAACAGTTATCAAGATAATTAAAACTGCCTCAATTCAGCAGAGAAACTGATAAAATGTGCTGCTACAGGAATGCAAATAAGACGACTGAAGCTCTCTTTGGATTATGGTAATTACTCAGTCTGAAGCTAGCTCCAGCCACACAGACATACTCACAATCACATACACACACAGCAGTGGAGTGGAACTTAACAGCTATGCTTGGCATAGATTCATAACATTTCTTGGCACAGAGTCAGGATGTCATGTGGAGCTGTTTGTACAGTAAGGTATAGAACACTGCTGTGGAGGAAATACCATCGGAAGCTCTGCTCACCTTGAGTGGCCTGTACTGTTCAACTGACAACCAAGCCACCTATCTCTGGCCACTTTCCAAGTCTGACTGGAGGCACCAGTGCCGGGTTTATGCAATTAGTGGAAGATTTTCTGCAGGATAAATACAGTAAGATGTTGCCTCTTTGTTAGCGCCTTACTCTATCTACAATACTGTAAATACGGTAAACTTGTGCAATATCACAGTCAACATTTTTGGGTTTTTGGGATTATGCAAAAAAGAAAATGTTTGCTTATAGCAGTGCTTTTTACAGATCACGATCATTTGATAATGACAGATTTAACCGGATAACTGGGAATCAGCATAACTGGGAAAGCTTTTAAACTTATTTTGGGATTAGAGATCACCATAAAGGGTGTGTCAGATGTATTTAGTTTCATCAAAAAGGATTTAGCTTCATCAATTAAAGGGGTTGCCTGGGCCTTTTCTATTAATGACCTATTCTCAGGATAGGTCATCAATATCAGATCGGTGGGGGTCCGACACCGGATACCTCTGACGATCAGTTGTTTGAGGAGATAACTCGCACGTGCCGTCTCCCTTCTCTTTTCCTGTGGATAGGTCATCAATAGAAAAAACCTGGAGAACCTCTTTAACTGTAGGTTTGTAAAAGAGTAATATTGTGTTGGGGTGTATATAAGCTGTGATATCATTTATTGGGAATTGTATGATCATGTGCTATCTCTATGTAGGTAGAATCTTACTATGTAATCCTGTCTTTGCTAAAGTGATGATTGCTGAATAGTGATCTCTAAAAAATAGGAAAAGGCGGCTGTTATTAGGTTTAGTATCTAGTGTGAAAACTCCAACATTTTAGGATTTTCAAAAAATATAATGAGCAAATTTAAAAAAAATTAGATTCGCCGAATTTTTCGGGAAAAATTTGATTCGATCTGAATATATTTGTGGCGAATTACGTTAAAAAACTGCTATTTCCTGGCTGCTGAGAGCCTTTATAGTGGTGTAGAACACTGTGCCTTGCAGTAACATGCATAGGGAGTCTGATTTGGTAGTGAAATAATACTGTGAGTCAGTATGACATGAAGATGACAGGCGTCGCTCTTAGAAGCACTGCACACTTCACTTATTCGGGCAGTTACGGGGCCAAAACTGACCATATAACGCAAGTATGAACTCAGCCTTGCAGGTCGATGTTAGCACCAAGAAGAAGTGCACTCCTTTTACACCGTCACCAGCTGAATCCACATCGATGTCAACAGAACCTGTTCTATTAAACGCGTATACAAATAGAGCCCTGACATAGTGGAGACGGTGTCAGTAGTAAGTTTGTGTTGACGTCACTAATTAATTTCTCCTTCCTCTAATCCATCAGAACAAGAACCCACAAAAAACGGATCCTGTCTGTGGAGCATACCTCTTACCTCGATCAGCATTTGCTCAATAATCCATCAGTATTGCTAAAGCCCCCAAAAAATAGGAATGGATGTAAAATAGAGATGACACATGAATGGAATATTTGCATGTCTTCTGTGTTTTGTACCTACTCCTGCTTTTGGCTACCAAATCATAAGCAAATTCTGATGGGACCATACAGGCCTTACAGCTTCTACACAGACAGGATTTGTTGTGCATCTGATTTTTTCTTCCTTCTGACAGATCAGAAGAAAGGTCAAATAAATTATGATGTCAGCCAGGCCAAAAGCCAAAATAGTGGACCAGTCATGAAGTGGGGAGGGTGGGAACAGCATGAGAAGTCCACAGAGTCGACCTATGACATAGTGGTGAGGTGGAAGCAGCATAAGGAGACCAAAGAGTGGCATGGTGACATAGTGTTTAGATGGCAGCAGCATGATGACACCACAGAGTGGCAAGGTGACATAGTGTGGATATGGCAGCAGCAGGAGGAGACCACAAAGTGGCAAGGTGACATAGTGTGGAGATGGCGGCAGCAGCAGGAGGACACCACAGAGTGGAAAGTTGACATAGTGTGGAGGTTGCAGCAGCAGGAGGAGGCCACAGAGTGGCAAGGTGACATAGTTTAGAGGTGGCGGCAACATCCGGAGACCACAGAGTGGCAAGGTGACATAGTGTGGATATAGCAGCAGCAGGAAGAGATCACAGATTGGCAAGGTGACATAGTGTGGAGATGGCAGCAGCATGAGGAAACCACTGCCATATCCACACTATGTCACCTTGCCACTCTGTGGTCTCCGGATGCTGTCGCCACCTCTAAACTATGTCACCTTGCGACTCTGTGGTATCCTTATGCTGCTTCCACCTCACCACTATGTCATAGGTCCACTCTGTGGACTTCTTATGCTGTTCCCACCCTCCCCACTTCATGGCTGGTCCACTATTTTGGCTTTCGGCCTGGCTGACATCATCATTTATTTGACCATTCTTCTGTTCTGTCAGAAAGAAGGAAAAATTAGACGCACAACGGATCCATGGAGCAGTACCTCCTCTGTCTCAGTCTGTTCGCTAAGGCAAACCAGGTGCAGAACAATGTGACACCGCCGATCCTTGCACATGTGGTATGCTGGAGGGGAACTGTGACTTGTCCCTCTGTTCTACATGTGTGTTCAGGGCTGGTACTGCCTTTTTCCCAAAGAAATGACATCTTGGGACTCTCCACCTCGGCTCGGCACAAGCCATTAGAGATGGCCTTGCGGTTCGCCCGGCGGTCGTTTCATGGCGAACTTTGCGTGTTCACGATTCACCGTACGTGAACATATGGCAATGTCCGCCGGCGCCATATTCGTTTACATTGTGCCGAACTTTGACCCATGATACATCCATCAGGTGGGACATGACAGCCAATTGAGATGCTTCAGCACATGAGCACACCCCTCACCCTATAAAAGAACCCGATCTGGCAGCTATTTTACATTCTATGTTTTGCCAGTGTAGGGAGAGGTTGCTTTGTGGAGCAGGGACAGGCTGTTAGGGACACCAAACGCTAGCTAATAGGGCCACAAAAGTTATTTTAAGGACTGGTATAGGTGTACTATCGATAGGTGTGATATAATGAGGGGTGTGATATAGTTACAATATACTTTCTAACCTAGAAAGTATATTATAGTGCATTTGTATTGTGCAGCAGTTATGTGCGGTTCTGCTGTGATACCGCAGCTATATAGAGGGACAAACGCTATTGGAACAACTAATTGCAATAGGTGTGATATACCTTCTTCCACAAAATACTGATTGAGAGCTGCAATTTACCTCTTGCCCCAAATAAACAGGGTGGTGTGATATAACTGTTGTGGCAAAAAAAAAAATTGAGGGGTGATACACCTGCTTTCACAAAATACTGATTAAGGGGTTTAATATACCAGCTTCCACAAAATACTGATTGAGGCCTGCGATATACCTGCTTCCACAAAATACTGATTAAGGGGTTTGATATACCTGCTTCCACAAAATACTGATTAAGGGGTTTGATATACCTGATTCCACCAAATATTGATTGAGGCCTGCGATATACCTGCTTCCAACAAATATTGATTAAGGGGTTTGATATACCTGTTTCCACCAAATATTGATTGAGGCCTGCGATATACCTGCTTCCACAAAATACTGATTAAGGGGTTTGATATCCCTGCTTCCACAAAATACTGATTGAGGGCTGAGATATACCTGCTTCCACAAAATACTGATTAAGGGGTTTGATATACCTGCTTCCACAAAACACTGATTGAGGCCTGCGATATATCTGCTTCCACAAAATACTGATTAAGGGGTTTGATATACCTGCTTCCACAAAATACTGATTAAGGGGTTTGATATACCTGATTCCACCAAATATTGATTGAGGCCTGCGATATACCTGCTTCCACAAAATATTGATTAAGGGGTCTGATATACCTGCTTCCAAAAAATACTGATTGAGGGGTGCGATATACCTGCTTCCACAAAATACTGATTAAGGGCTTTGATATACCTGCTTCCAACAAATATTGATTGAGGGCTGCTATATACCTGCTTCTACAAAATACTGATTAAGGGGTTTGATATACCTGCTTCCACAAAATACTGATTGAGGGCTGCGATATACCTGCTTCCACAAAATACTGTTTAAGGGGTTCGATATTTCTGTTTCTACCAAATATTGATTGAGGCCTGCGATATACCTGCTTCCACAAAATACTGATTAAGGGGTTCTATATACCTGTTTCCACCAAATATTGATTGAGGGGTGCGATATACCTACTACCACAAAATACTGATTAAGGGGTTTGATATACCTGCTTCCAAAAAATACTGATTGAGGCCTGCAATATACCTGCTTCCACAAAATACTGATTAAGGGGTTCGATATACCTGCTTACACCAATATTGTTTTAGGGGTGCGATATACCTACTTCCACAAAATACTGATTAAGGGGTTTGATATACCTGCTTCCACAAAATACTGATTGAGGGCTGCGATATACCTGCTTCCACAAAATAGTGATTAAGGGGTTCGATATACCATTTTCCTCCAAATATTGATTGAGGCCTACAATATACCTGCTTCCACAAAATACTGATTGAGGGCTGCAATATGCCTGCTTCCACAAAATACTGATTAAGGGGTTCGATATACCTGTTTCAACCGAATATTGATTAAGGCGTACGATATACCTGCTTCCACGAAATACTGATTAAGGGGTTTGATATCCCTGTTTCCACAAAATACTAATTGAGGGCTGCGATATACCTGCTTCCACAAAATATTGATTAAAGGGTTTGATATTTCTGTTTCTACCAAATATTGATTGAGGTCTGCGATATACCTGCTTCCACAAAATATTGATTAAGGGGTCTGATATACCTGCTTCCAAAAAATACTGATTGAGGGGTGCGATATACCTGCTTCCACAAAATACTGATTAAGGGCTTTGATATACCTGCTTCCAACAAATATTGATTGAGGGCTGCTATATACCTACTTCTACAAAATACTGATTAAGGGGTTTGATATACCTGCTTCCACAAAATACTGATTGAGGGCTGCGATATACCTGCTTCCACAAAATACTGTTTAAGGGGTTCGATATTTCTGTTTCTACCAAATATTGATTGAGGCCTACGATATACCTGCTTCCACAAAATACTGATTAAGGGGTTCTATATACCTGTTTCCACCAAATATTGATTGAGGAGTGCGATATACCTACTACCACAAAATACTGATTAAGGGGTTTGATATACCTGCTTCCAAAAAATACTGATTGAGGCCTGCAATATACCTGCTTCCACAAAATACTGATTAAGGGGTTCGATATACCTGCTTACACCAATATTGTTTTAGGGGTGCGATATACCTACTTCCACAAAATACTGATTAAGGGGTTTGATATACCTGCTTCCACAAAATACTGATTGAGGGCTGCGATATACCTGCTTCCACAAAATACTGATTAAGGGGTTCGATATACCATTTTCCTCCAAATATTGATTGAGGCCTAGAATATACCTGCTTCCACATAATACTGATTGAGGGCTGCAATATGCCTGCTTCCACAAAATACTGATTAAGGGGTTCTATATACCTATTTACACCAAATATTGATTGAGGGGTGCGATATACCTGCTGCCACAAAATACTGATTAAGGGGTTTGATATACCTGCTTCTACCCTCCTCAACCTCTGTATCTGCACCCTCCTCATTCTCTGCTGTGTGCACCCCCAAATACACCACCAGTACCACCACCACCACCACCACCAAAGCCCCTCCTCTCTAATCAGAGTAATATTTTCCCATCCGTTCCCAGACCTTACAGATGCGCAGTCATTCTTGACATCGGATGAGGAATAGGAGGTAGCAATGGCCGCCACCCAGCGGTCTGATGACAGTACTCAGATAAGCCCAAGGAGGGATGTCCCAGATGTTGCTGCCTACTCTGAGATCTCAAATGTCATTGGTGGTGAAGGTGACGATGATGACGGGTCAATGGACATCACGTGGGTGCCCACAAGAGAGGAAGAGGAGGGGAGTTCAGAGGGAGAGACGGAACAGCAGAAAGGGAGGTGAAGGAGGAGAAGCAGGCAGAGCTCGTAGGGCACAGTAGGCAAAATGCAGACTGCAAATGTATTTGGAGCGAGCCATCCACCATGCATGGTCACTTCTGGTGCTCCCAGGACGCCGCCACATGGCTCCGCAGTGTGGGCTTTTTTTAACATGTCAGCTGCTGACAATGGTGTTGCCATCTGCAGCCTGTGCTGTCAACGAATAAGTCACGGTAAGCCCAACACTCACCTAGGGACGACGAAGAAGGCACCTGGCCTTCCATCACCGAGCCCAGTGGGAGCAACGCCATCAGAACCCACAAAACCACACTCCTGGTGCTCCATTGTCCTGCCTTTTCTCCTTCTCCTCTCTCCTCCCATTCGTCCTGCACTCCGCCTTCCACCGTGCCATTGTCGCGTTCATCTGGCAGAAGGCAGGCTTCCGTGGCTCAAATGTTCGAGCGCAAAAAGTTGATGATGCTGGATAACCCTCTTGCCCAATGGCTGACCGCTGGCTTGTCGGAACTGCTAGTCCGCCAACTACTGCCATATAAACTGGTGGACGCAGAGGTCTTTAGAAAATTTGTGGCCATTGGCAAAACGCAATGGAAGGTCCACGGAAGGAAATATTTCTACCAGAATGGCATCCCAGAGCTATATGGCCACATTCAGCGGCAAGTTAATATATATCTGGCACACAGTGCCAAGATACATTTGACCACCGTCACGTAGTCTAGCAAACACTGGCATGTTCCATTGTTTGAAGAGGGACCCCCGTTTAAAAAGCATAAAAGGAAAGGACCAGTACTGGGTGGCAATGTACTTAGACCCTCAGTACAAACACAAAATGGCGGACATGTTACCATCATCACAGAGGGCTGTCAGAATGCAGCATTTCCAGGCCTTGCTTCGATAGATGCTGCATTCTGCTGCTGCGGGCACTGGCAGAGGAATTTCCACTCACAGCGAAACAGGTGTGGGTACCAATCCTACCACGCCTGCAAGAAGAGGGCAGTTTGAAGATGTGTTGGTCACTTTGGATATGAGATCATTCTTGCAAACAACCCATCGAGATCCACCCTCCGGATCTAGCCTCAGGGAACGCTTAGACCGATAGGCGTCCTACGATATCGAGTTAACGGCCAATGTGGACGCTCTGAGAAACAAGGAACCCCTGGACTACTGGGTCTGCAGGCTTGACCTGTGGCCAGAGCTGGCACAATTTGCCATGGAACTCTTAGCTTGCCCCTCATCGAGTGTCCTGTCCGAAAGCACGTTCAGCGCAGCACACACATATCCGCTACCATCCAGAACAAAGAATGGTCCTTGTCTTATGTATATACAGCGGCCTGAAAGGCCTTTTCTGTCAGGTGAATGCCTAATATTTGGGGCCTCTACTCCAGTGGCCTACAGTAAAATTTTTATCCAGTGACCACCTAATGAACCTCCAGCCACATAATCACTTGTTCTTTTCTGTCAGGTGAATGCCTAATTTTTGGGGCCTGTATTGACCTACCGTAAAATTTTTATCCAGTACCTCCAGCCACATAATCACAAATTCTTTTCTGTAAGGTAATGCCTAATTTTTGGGGCCTGAACTGGCCTACAGTAAAATTTTAATCCAGTGACCTCCTAATGTACCTCCAGCCACATAATAAAAAGTTATTTTCTGTCAGGTGAATGCCTAATTTTTGGGACCTGTACTCCCGTGGCCTAAAATAAAAACTTTCTAGGCTCCAGCAGGGCGCATTTTGGAGAGTTTCCCTTTAAGACGCATAAAAATGGCCCCTGATTAAAATACATATTTTTTGTGGGAATTTTTGCCAATGATCCCCCTCTGGTATGTCACTGTCCATGTTGTGGGACTATTTGTGCACTCCTAGTAAGTATTTGGTGGCTGCAAATAAGATCTAAAGGTTTTTCAGGTTCTCTTGCCATTAAAGTCAATGGGGCCTTTCTCTTGGCAATCGCTTCGGAATGACTGACGAGGAGTAGTAGCTGGAGCAGCTGGACCAGCAGAACATGGAAATGACAGACAGCTCCCTTCGGCTGAGGTGGTGGAGCCTTGACTGGCTAAAACTGGGTGCATGCCACTGAGTGATGTAGCGGTAGCTGCGGCAGGCTAGACCACCACATTGGAGCCATGGTTCTCCCAGGCCACTTTATGGTGACGCTGCATATGTTGACGCAGGGCCGTGGTGCGATCATTGGCACCCTGCCCACGCTTCACCTTCTGCCCACATATATTATACATATGGCCATGTTGACCTTCTCCGGCGGCTTCACAAAAAACTGCCATACCGCCGAGTACCTGATTTTTCCCCCAACACTACTCACTGTCTGACTGCTACCGCCGCTACTTCCGTGAACCTGTGCACCACTCCATTCCGGGCAGGTAGGCTGCTGCAAAGCGGGTGGTCTAACCCATGCCCGTTTGACTCCCGATCTCCCACTGCTGCCACCCTGCTGACTCCCGGCCACGCTAGTGACTTGATAGCTCAGCCGCTGGCTGACGGGCAAGCTGCCACCCTCTTCTCCTGATGATGAAGAAGCCCCTTCTTCACCCGGCTCCCAAGTGCGATCGGCTTCATCATCATCAAGTAGTGTCTGCAACACCACTTGCAACACAAGCTCCCGTGCCACTCTCCTTATCACTACTTGCCCACCTAGTTGAGGAAGTTGCGGAAGTCTTCTCCACATCTTGGCTGTGCAGTAGCTGCTTACTGTCCTTTAGTAGCTCATCCTCGCTGAAAAGTTAAGCTGAGCCCACTGCTAGTGATGAGCGGCAGGGGCAATATTCAAAAGCAATATTTCGCAAATATTTGGTCGAATATTTGTCATATATTCGAGAATTCGCGAATTCGAGATTATTTTCTTGATCGCGAAAAAATTGGCAATGTAATATTCGTGTAATGCGCTCGAAATATAGGCGTTGGTCACTATAGCTACATTTTTCAAGCTGCTAGAAGTTTCCTGAGACTGGAGAAAATGGTTGACACTGCAGAACATTACAATAGCTTTATATGCAGATAGAGTGCTCCAATATATTCGCTATTGTAAAATTGGCACCAATGATGCGAATATTTTGGCGCAATACATGCAACTTCACATTTTTACAGGTCTGACTACTTATTAGTAATTGGTGCACTAAGTATTGTCGTGAATTTGTGACATCACAGCACTATGTATGCATACATACATACGTACATACAGTACTATGTATGCAGCATGTATGTATGGACAGCAGAACCACTATATCACTATCTAGCCTACACTGACTATCTACAAAAACTATCTGTATTATACATATATAAGCTAACTATCTAATGTAATGACACAGGAAAGCAGAGAGCACAGCAATAACACTGCTGTCTCTCTCAGATCTGCACAATACTGCATACAAGGGCTGCTGGGAAGGTACTTATATAGTAAGGG
Source organism: Bufo bufo (assembly GCF_905171765.1). Taxonomy (NCBI): domain Eukaryota; kingdom Metazoa; phylum Chordata; class Amphibia; order Anura; family Bufonidae; genus Bufo; species Bufo bufo. Next base: position 435,267,445 of record NC_053391.1, read on the forward strand.
GTAGGCAACTTTCCTATTGGTTGTTAGGGATGTTGCTAAGCTCAGACAAAGACATTGCAGCCTTCTCATTGGCCCACAAGCAAGAAGGGAGGTTACTGTTGAAAAAAAATCTAGAATATTCGAAATTACAAATATATATCACTATATTCTAAATATTCGCAAATTCTCGAAGTGCCGATATTTGCGAATAATATTTGCTATTCTAATATTTGAGCCCAACACTACCCACTGCATGTAGTACTTCTTGCGGTGATGGAACAGAAAAGGCCAGAGACAGGTTGAGGACAGGTGAGAGCACAGGGCCTGCTCCCAGCCATGCCAACTAAGGGTTGTGTCTGACGGACCCACCAACTGTTGGCTGGGGGTGTCTGATGTCATTGGCGATGACGTGGATGACCGAGTTAACCAATCAATAACCGCAGGGTTGCTGGTCAAGACATGACCGCTAGATGACACCGGGAGCTCAGGCCTCTCGCTGCGACTACTGCTGTCACTCTGCTGCGACCTCTGCTTCCGCCAGAAACATTCAGGCCTCTGCCACTCCTTTGTGCATGGCCTGGCACTTCTCTGCCTGACATACTTGTAGCTGAACTAAACCAATGAAACGGAAATTAAAATACCCCTAAAAGCGACGAATATATTTTTATCTTTGTATTGAAATAGGCCACTAAACGCTTTCACCACAATTAACTGCGGAAATGCACTGAGAATATATTTATCTTGTTGCACTAAAATACCACCCTATCCGCTTTTACCAGAAAAAAATTATAGATTAAAGTGCATATATATATTTCTTGAAGTACTGAAATACGCCCCTATACTCTTTCAACAGAAATTACTGCAGCAGTGCACTGAGAATATATATTTCTTGTTGGACTGAATTAGGCCAATATATGCTTTGAACAGTAAAAAATTTAAGCGTGAAGTGCTTATATATATTTCTTGTAGTACGTTAATACGCCACTATACACTTTAACCAGACAACAATTAAATAGTGAAGTGAATATATTTTTCTGGTAGTACTGAAATATGCCCCTATACGCTTTCACCAGAAATAGCTGCAACAGTGCAGTGCGTATATATTTGTCTTTTTTTTTTACTGAAAAACACCCCTATATGCTTTCAACAGAAATAACTGCAACAGTGCAGTGCATATAAATTTGTCTTTTTTTAATGAAATACGCCCCTATACGCTTCACCAGAAATAACTGCAACAGGGCAGTGCATATATATTTGTCTTTTTTTTACAGAAAAACGCCCCTATACGCTTTCACCAGAAATCATTGTAGCAGTGCCCTGAGAATATATATTTCTTGTTGGACTGAATTAGGCCGCTTTGACCAGAAAAAAATGAAAGAGTTTAGTGCTTATATATATTTCTTGCAGTAGTGAAATACGCCACTATACGCTTTCACCTGAAATAACTGCAACAGTGCAGTGCGTATATATTTCTTTTTTTACTGAAATCTGACCCTATACACTATCACCAGAAATAACTGCAGAAGTGACCTGAGAATATATATTTCTTGATGGTCTGAAATAGGCAACTATACGCTTTAACCAAAAAACAATTAAATAGTGCAGTGCATATATTTTTCTGGTAGTACTGAAATACGACCCTATACGCTTTCACCAGAAATAACTGCAACAGTGCAGTGCGCATATATTTGTCTTTTTTTTACTGAAGTATGCTTTTATACGCTTTCAACAGAAATAACTGCAGAAGTGAAATGCGTATATATTTTTCTTGTAGTACTGAATAAGATACTAAGATATACCGCAATCCTTTAAAGGCTTTTCAACATAAGACGTGCAGCCCAAAACCAAAAGGCTTGAATGACAGAGCTGTCTAATGACTATTTGGTTCCCCAAATATTCGTTCCCTGCACTTGTAAATCACTTTCCTATCAATGTCCCTAGCGCCTTCTGAGGTCTCTCCCCGCACTAAGATGCTGTGAAATGATTCCTCCCAATCTTTTCCCTGCACTTATAAATAGTTTTTTATGTCTTTTTTCTCCACAATCGTTTTTCCAATAGCTGTCCGTAGCGCCTTCACACGTCTGTCCCTGCACTCTGAACGCTGGAAAATGGCAGAATCTAAAATGGCTCCCGTTTTTATAGGGCTGTGACATCACAGGGCTGGCTGGCTACTGATTGGCTGCATGCAGGCATGTCAATCTAGGTGATCCCGCCTTCCCAGAGTTCCATGCCCCATGTCCTTAGTCCTCACACAAACTTGATTTAAACAACTTATTTTCTGATGACACTCTCCCTATGAGGTTATTTTCACACACACCACCTTTGTACCATGCGCAGGGGCAGACTGGGAACTTAAAGTGGACCCGTTTTGTAGTCAGGTCCAAATTGATTGAAGGCAGGGCCAGCAATACCATATTGTGGCACATTATACCACCCCAACAGAGCCAAATACCACAGACCATCACAAAATACTGCCAACAACACAAAAAATAACCCTACACTTCCACTGACCGGCCATGAGGAGGGCCCAGGAGGCCCCGTGGGCATCGTCCCACCTGGAAATTTCCCTGTAAGGTCTATGGTCAATCCACCCCTGACCATGCGGCCAATTATAGCTCTTGATTATCACCCTATTATAAAATTAAAATAAAAAAGCCTTTCAAACAGCTCAACAAAACTATGCACACAGCTTCTACAGCCAAAACAAGTTCTTCCAAGCCAAGCATCTATCTGTACCAATGTACCGGGGGGTATTCTTGACGTAGGAAATGGTATATACAGTATGTGTAAATAATAAAGTATCACAAAATCAATTTGTTGGATATGGACCATACATAAATATCATATAGATATGTGTTGATAAGAATGTATAGTAACATTGACAATAGTGGTAATTTCAGAGTGTGTTTTACTTTTCTGGGAGACTGAACATAACTCCCGTCACATACTGCTAACATGTTTTTGTCAGCTATAAAGTAGCTTGTGTGGCATGAACATTAATGTAATGCAGGTGCACACACATAAACAACTGTCCCTGTGGATATGCTGGAACACATCACAACGTTTCTGTTTTATTGCTGACATATGTCACATATTGCTGGGGCACTGCCGGTATAGGCAAAAAATTTAGGATCCTGTAGAATGTAAAAGTTAGTAGTTAGTATTTTGTTTGGTTTAGAGAGTAAAATTTGTAATGTATATCTAGTAATAATAATACCAGAAAAATATGGAAAAACAAAGTGTAAAACAATCTACTAGGAGGCCAACCAACAGTGGCTAGAACAGGTCCCTCTTGGTTTGGACATCATGTATTGTTAAATTACTTAGTGCTAAATAGAGTGCATTAGTTAAACTAATACTATGAAGGGAGAAGGAGGCATTCAGCTCTCATCTCACCACTTTGAGAAGACCACCTCTTTGTCCAGATCAGATTTTCTGTGACAAGTTTTCATGTCCACCACGTACAATGCATCTTTTTTACTGAAAGAATCACTTCTCTAGAAGGCCTTTTTTAATGAATTTTGGGTGGTTGTCTGAGGTTTCACTGTATTTGCATAGGAGGATTTTCGCTTGCCCATGGTCAAGTGTAGCTGCCTGTAAAGTACACATATGAACTTGACCTTCTGCATGCACTGATAATGCCTAATACAATTGACTACAAATGTCTTGCACAACAACGCTTGCTATGGATTTCAGGAAAAAAATATATATTTAACTCACTCAGTTTAATCACTGAGCATAACTTATAATATGCCATATATGCCACATACACTACTTAGCTGCCTGCCAACACTCCATCAAAGTAGGGTTACATATTCATTAGGAACAAGTGGAAAACATATAAAAGTTGCATATCAGTTTAAAGAGTGTAAAACACTGTGTAGATTTGAGAAAAGCCTCTATATTGTGTTTTCTTGACTGCATTGCATGTGAAAAGAAGGAATTATGTGCAGGTTCATGCCACCCACGAGGAAATGGTTGAGATTAATGTAAGCTGGGCTCCACTACACCACATCTCAGCCGGTGCTAAGGCCCTCTAGTGTACTGAAATCAGATGTACTATAGCACTGAATATAGCTAACAAGGTTATGTGTGCTTTAACTATGGATGGCAATCAGGGCACTAACTGTGACTGACAGTGTTATGGGTGCATGTGCATGCAAATGTGAACACTGCTGAAACAGCCTATATATGCTATTTTTGTACAATTTAAAGAGGACTTGTCACCTCTCCTGACATGCCTGTTTTATTCTTATGGCTCTATGTTGTGCCATTCCTTTATTATTCGTACTAGAAGTTATGAATGAATTGCTAGCAATCTGCCGTAAGGGTACAGAGGGGAGGTAACCAGTTGGGGGTGTGTACCTGCACAGTCTGAAAATAGCAGCACTGATTGGATAGAGTGAGTCTTTGCAGGTACACCCCCCAACTTGTTATCACTCCTCTGTACCCTTACTGCAGACTGCTAGCAATTCATTCATAACTTCTAGTAGAAAAATAGGAACGGTACAACTTGCAGGCATAAGAATAGAAGCTCCAGAATTGTTATTACATGAGGAATGAATAAAGCTATTAAAACAGGCATGTCAGGAGTCCTGAATTTGAATTCAATGTCACATCTGCATTGAGCGGGTTCTCAACCTGCTTGAGTGAGACATGAAGGGGCAAAATCTGCAACTTTTCCCCGCTCATGACACTTTTCCGACTTGTCGAGAAAAGGGGGTGTGGCGTGGGCAGGGAAGAAGGCGGGTCGGCAGCCATGTCTCTTTCATCATTTTCTACACCAGTTTTTCTGTGTAGAAAATTGCTTAAATCTATGTTAGCAAGGGAGCTGGTGTAGATTTATGTCTGTAGCATGGCCTCCCGGAGGAAGTACCAAAGTTATCTTGACACCTACGCCTCCACATAACTTTGGCGCACTACAGAGAGACTTAAGACTGGCGTCTTAATAAATGATCCCCGAAGTGCCTATGGCTCTGTAATACAGAGCCACAGTGACTTCTTGTGTCTCTGCACAGACCCCAAGCACACAGCCCTTCTGTGTAATGAGGGTTTACGGCACCTACAACACGACCAGCTGACCATTTAATGTGTTCCAACTGTGCCCTGATGGCAGAGGTGAGAGAAAAGAAGAATCTATCTATTTATCTAATTATTTATTTCATTTCTATATTCTATATCTATATCTATATCTATATTCTATATATCTCATACTGGTATCTATCTATCTATCTATTTATCTATCTATCTCGTATCTATCTATCTATCTATCTATCTATGTAACTATCTATCTATCTATCTCATATCTATCTATCTATCTATCTATCTATCTATCTATCTATCTATCTATCTCGTATCTATCTATCTATCTATCTATCTATCTATCTATCTATCTATCTACTATCTATCTATCTATCTATCTATCTATCTATCTATCTATCTATCTATCTATCTATCTATCTATCTATCTCATATCTATCTATCTCATATCTATCTATCTATCTCATATCTAACTATCTATTATCTATCTATCTATCTTATATCTAACTATCTATATATTATCTATCTATCTATCTATCTATCTATCTATCTATCTATCTATCTATCTATCTATCTATCTATCTATCACACTGTTACTCTATTAAAACTTATAAGAAATACAAATTAAGCTGACAAAATACAGCTGTCATTTTTTAATTTCCTTAGACATATGAAACATTTTCATTTATATCTGTATCATGTGGAAAACAGCAAACTCCTTATAAAAAACAGTCTGCCTTTCAGACAGCGATGCAGAAGTAATTTTTACTTCAGCAGGGACACTAGTACTAAAGTCAAACTCTTGCTGTGAAGGGCAAATGCCCTGCTTGGGACTAGGGAAAGGCTGATTTATGAGACACAGGGCAACATATCCTAGCACTAAATTAAAGTAGCACATATTTTTCCTCTGGCCCGGTCATCTGAGCTAGAGGAAGAGCAATAATTTGCATTTTAATCTAGCCTGATTTTCAGACATTTGTTAACAGCAATTATACAAGTAAAAGCGGATGGAATATCTATTTTACTCCTTAGAAAGTTGCAGATATTTTTCTTATTGTGGTAAAGTAAACGTATACGCATTAACACGACAGCTATAAAATGCTTGTGATTTAGACTTTTTTCCAGCCTTTGCAATTTATAAAAAAGAGATCATCAGTCTAAATGTGTCATTCTGAGGACATTGCTGTAGTGCATCTACAAGTGGCGAAGGAACACAGCCAAGTGAGGACATTCATAGCTTCTTTGTCCCTCATTCTCTTTGAGGGGCTGTGGTGATTTTAGTGCTTATACATATCTGTTAAATATCTATATTTCAGCAAAGATATATGCTGTATATGTCTACAATTTTTAATAAAATTGATGTTTATGTATGCTGGTGCATCTATGCGGTGTATTCATTGGGGCAGATTTACTAAACCTATAGATGGCATAAACTTACACAGGCTGACTAGATCTGCACCAGATTTATCACAGTGGCTCAGTTTGGATGATACATGTGGTGCAGAGGTAGACACTTTTGTAGAACGTTATGCCAAGTATTGGTCAGCTAGAAACAGAATTTTATGCCAGAATTGTAGCTTCATTTTGACTCAAAAAGTTGCACCTTAAGTCACGACCCTTCCCGTAAAGCCATGCCCCTTTCTGATAAGCACCACTCCTGTTCAAGCAAGTCTGAAAAAAATGTACACACTCTAGTTGCCCAAAATTGCGCCAATTAACACGACATTTTAGACAGTTTTTATGAGCAGCCAAGTTAGTAAATCCAGGTTTTTGTGTATAATCACTTTAAAATGCTCAGAGACAATGCTCATGAAAGTGATATCAATAGGGCTGAGATGAGAGGTAGACATAGTAAGTAGCCCCCTAGTGGGTCATTAAGGGCGGTCTGTACAAATGAATGGTTAAATAAAATTTCTGACTTTCCACTCAAAATAGCAGCTATCATTTTACAGATGAAAGGCAGAGAAGAGGGCCACAAAAAAAGGAACATTTTTGGAGAGCTTTTTAATAAAAAGAAATCTCACAGTGCTACCATCAGTTTACCCATAGTCATATATGTCACTGTCACTTTCCCATTTCTAGTTCTGTCTTAGCATTATAATGTTTAAAAGGTGTTAGATATAGTCCTTGGAGACCTCAGAGTGTCATATGCAACTTTTCAGGGCAATTGGGGCACTTTCACTTTGGGTCGTATTTATTGGGGACCAACTAAAATCTGAAAACTGATTTTTGCAAATCAGATCCAAAATATTCTGTTAACTCCTACCTTTAACATTGTTGTTGTACAGCCAATAGGATGCTTAGCCAAGTGCTCTATATGTGCATATGGGTGGGAAATGCATTCTTGAACCCCTGCATTGGGCACTAAAAGAACTGGTCTTATATGAACATATCAGTACCAATATGAATGTAATGCAGCGGTTGCTTACCCACTGTCCCTACTGAATGGATTTGACTTGGGGCTACTCCTGAGGAAGCTATCAAGGTTGACCCCTGGTTTTTAACCTTTTCACTCCCCCATTCAGTACAGGGATCAGCACAGAGTCAATATGGTGATCAGGCAGAGGTCAGGAGTCAGGACAAGTGGCAGAGGGTCAATCCAGTAAACAGGCAGAGGTTGAAAAATATAATAGTGCACCTTCACAGGACTAAACAGGCTAGGAGCCTATAGCTCAGGCACTGGATAGAGGACAGATTAGCATCACAATTAACCATTTGTTCACACACATTATTGTTCAGCTAATTGGTAAAGTTATTCAAGGAATAGAATATGGCTACAGCTGAATCAAAGCCATCTATATGAATTGTATCTACCTGTGTAATCTCTTGTAGAAAAACAAAAAGATGTGACCTATAGGGAGGTCTCTTCTTCACTGTTTGCTAACATTGTGGTGCTGTGGAATAAGTATTAAAGGGGTATTCCTATCTCAGACAAAGGGGGCATATGGCTAGGATATGCCCCCATTGTCTCATAGGCGTGTGTCCCACCTCTGGGAAACAATCCTACATGAGAACGAGGCGGGGAAGGTAGTGGCCAGAGGACACCGCTCCCATTCATTTCTGTGCCCCATAGAAATGAATGGAGGGCGGCCTCCACAATCTTCAGGGATCCCACACCTATCAGACAATGGGGGCATATCCTAGCAATATGCCCCCATTGTCTGAGATGGGAATACCCCTTTAAGTAACTTTTCTATTAAGTGCATATACTCAAGCTAACCTCATGCACAGTATGGCACGTGTTTTATATTTTTTTCTCTCAGGCAGTTAGCCTTTAAAAATCATCTGATGAATTAACCAAATTACAAATAAACTTTTACCACTGAGGCAATCGACGGCTAACATGACTTGCAACCATTCAAATAAATGACAATATAATTGTCCATATAATGCATGGATATATTGATCCACCAGTCACTCTTTCCGACTCAGAAAATTCGGTCTTGATAAGAGATTCTGCTTCTATGACATCCATATGCCATAATAAGACACATGGAAAGGGATTGTTATTGTGAGACAGCCCCCCTAATTATATAATAAAAAGTTGTGTTGTCTATTGAGAAAAAAAATGCTCTGCAACATTTGTCTTTATATTTCCAGGGAAATTCCAGAAAGACAAATGTCCCAAAGGGTAAAATACAGTACCTTAATGAAGGATAACCATATTGAAACTGCCATTGCCATTAAGCAACCTTAAATCTTTCCATTCAACTGACACAAGCTAAGGGCCTGCATTTTTGCCTGGTCATGACTGTCATCATAATGGTAATAAATGATTGGAAATTTAGCCATGGGAACAAACCTGAATTTTTATATATAAATGCTTCAATATTTTTCATATAGTAGTCTTACATCCTCTTTAAAATGTTTTATATTTCATAAGTATACAATAAGTAGGTTAATGCAAAATGAGCTGGTTCATAGCTCATATTTTTAGCAAATGACTTCTTATAAATGCATTGAGAAGCACATTTCCATAAATAGATGTTGACACCAGTCCACATGAGTTCTTAATACGGGGGATGACAAACTAATGACAAGGAAAGCTTCCCATTTCCAACTCTGGCATCCTCCCTGGAAATACAGCCTTTAAAACTATGATAGAAGCAAACTTCCAAGTGCATGCTAATAAAAATTATTTTTGTCTATGTGATGTTTGCATTGATACATTACTGTTTGAAGAATTAAAAATCTATTGACCATGTGTCCTATTCCAATGCATTATTCCCTAAGTAATCTGGGGATCTGGTGGGGGGTACCATTTCTCCAATAGAGCATCTTATAGATTATACAATGCTCCTATGTTAAAAACATGTATGAAAATTAGCTATCTTTCCAAAATAGAAAAGAAAACGATATCTTTGATGCTAATTGTTAGACTGTTCTATAAGTCAATGTTTTATTTTTTAAACAGGCCTTGAGACATAACCTAACATTATAGCCAAGCTTGCAGACAGTTGTTTTGGGGTGATTACCCCTCTTGACACAAATAGTCTTGTAGAAATCCTGCAGAGCTCCTGCTGATCCATCTTTGGCAGTAGACTACTGCACTTGTCTTACAGCTTCTCACAGCTCTGTCTAGAGGAGGGGGATGGACCTTGACGACCTCCTAGGACACAGAAAAAAGATTTCTTTATATATTACTAAGCTTTATTTGTAATATGAGAGAGACAAAACAGTACCAACAGGAAGAAGGAGATGAAGGAAGGAAGTGTTGGGATATTTTGTGTGCATTTTTATACCCTGTGTTTGTGACCTTTTAATTTCCACTGGCTTGCTACCATTGTCCAGTCAGAAAATATGGAGGTGTGATATTCCTGGGTTGGATTAGGAAAGCTGGGAAAGGATATGATGTAATTTAAATTAAGTGTTTTAGTAGCGTGGTGGTACAGTTTGAAGTGATTTATAGGCTATATGAGACCCCAGTTCTAACAAAAAAAATGAGAATGAAAGATTTGGTGTCTCGCCCGAGGTGTAGTTGTCTATCTTCCGATTTTATTTAACTTTTTTGGTCCTTTGCACAAGGGAATTAAATCTGTTTGTTTATGACAATATAGGGAATAAACTTAATTTACAAGTTCTATTCACTATTTAATGTGCTGTTCTCAATAACCTAAATAATATTAAGGGGGTCATTTATCAAGCTGAAAGGCATATTTCAGGTACAGATTGTGGCGCAATGGTTAGTTGCGCCACATTCTGCGACTTCTCCCCGCTCACGCCAGGTCTAAAAAAAAGGGTGTGGCGTGGGCAGGGAAGGGGACGGGCCAGCAGGCCTGTCTCATTTACAATTTTTTATGCCTGTTTTAGGCATAGAAAAAGTGCTAAATGTAAGACAGCTAGTAAGCTGTCTTACATTTAGAACTGGAGCTGGATGCCTGCGCCTCTTTATAACTTCGGCGATCCACTGTCAGCGATGGGGCTTTATTAAGACCGGCATCTAAAACGCTAAAATTAAGCAGGAGCTTATTACAAAGTTCATGTATTTGACTAGAGTAGTGATTGCAAGAGGCTGGGTATCAAGAGAATTCCCAAATATAGGAATGTGGTGCAATCTGGTAAATAAAGTAAAAGAAGATGAAAAAAAATTACTGTAAAGAAATAGAAATAAAGTGAAAGAATGACTCAATATTTGGTCTTGGGTGTGTATTAGAACCCCCTATTTCAAAGACCGGTATAAAACGCTGGACTAAATCTCCCCTATAAATTTTTATAATTTTTTTTGTACAAATCAGATTGAAAAAAGTTGTAGCATTGTTTGTTCCATTGGACTCTATAGTATAGAGGTATTTTCCCACAGAAGCCTGGCTTCTACATAAGAATATCCTTGCACACACAGAGTCTTATGGAGTAAGTATGAGTCCATACTAAAGGAACTATACACCTTCTGTGCACTGACTTGCCAGCTGTATGCCAGTGTGCATTTGCCCCCCCCCCTAAATAAACAGCATATCAGATTCTATAAATGAGACTAGAGATGAGTGAAGTAATGAAAAATTTGATTCAGCTACTTCGAATTTCACAAAGATATTCGATTTCTGACATACTACTTTGTCAAGAGGAGCATTTCTTTGTATGTAGCGGGCTCAATGACGGGGAACAGTCAATGGATCGTGCCGCACCCCCCCCCCCCCCACCTCATTGAAAACCTCAGATAAATCAGGGTAAAATAAAAATAAATAAATAAACACCCACCTTATGCATTGGCTTGAGTAGAGGCCGTCACAGCCATCTTGATTGAGGAAACCGGCAAAATCTTGTGCAGTGACGTGATGACATCAGTTTCTCATCATGCTGGCTGGGCACGGTGACATCATGCCAGTGTGCCGGGGGGTGACGTCATACATCACCCGGTGCAAGATTTTGTGCGGTATCTTCAATCAAAATTGCCACGAAGGCCTCTTCGCGGACAAATGGATGAGATGAGTATGTATTTTTTGTTTTTTTACCACTATTTCTGGAAAGATTGATTTGTTACCATGAAGCATGAGGAAATTCAGTTTTGCGGCAAATCAAATTTTTCCTGAAATTCGGATCGAAGTCAATTCATTTCAGTTCGATTCGCTCAACACTAAATGAGACCATAACAATTGTGTCTGTGTAATTTGCTATTAAAAACTCATTTATGTTGCCAAAAGTCTCTTCAGGTAATGAAATGCTTTGGATGGTCCATAATACTGTAGAACAGTCACATTAACCTATACTACGTCCTATTATCTTTGACATGTCTTATCTCTAAATCATGGGAAGTAGGATCTTCTGCTGGCAACATTGACATAAGAGAACTCTAGCTAATTATCATGCAGTATATAGTTTTTTAAAAGCTCTGCCAACCTCAGTTCCAACTTTTTCTTGTATGTTATCATTTATTATAGCTCACTGCTAACTACTAAAGCATGTACACACCAGAGAAATTTCCAGGAGAAGGTGACCAAAGTTTTCAACTGGCACATTGACTAGTATCAACTAGTATCAAGAGTATGTTTTTCAGAATATTAGGAATGATATTAGTATATAGCGCCAACTAACATAAACGGACAAAAGTGTGAAGTAAAAAGTTGCTTTTGTTGCCTTTTTCCCCTTCTTTTTCATTTCCTTCTTTTATTAGACAATATGGAAACCCTACATGTCTTAACAAGACAAAAACAAGTAAAACAAGACCAAATAAATTTAGGTTGGCAGAACAAGAATTTGCTATTACATTGGCGCATGGATAAAACTAGACAATGTGCCTAGTCAGGAAGCTATATAAAGCTTCTGATCAGTAACTGATTAATACTAGTGGTAGATATTATTAACAGTTAGCTCACCCTTATCTTGAAAATTAAAGTGATTGGAAGAGGTTATTTCTATTGCATTAGGGTCTGCATATACAGGACTAGTACAATAGAAACTCAGGAAACCAACCTTTGTCCTGATATATTTTGCAGGCTACAAAGTAACTTAGTACAAATATGCCTATTAAGATTACCCACTCTCAGATTGAAAACCCTACCTGTACCTTTTATTTTAATGAAACCCTCAGGGCCTTGTAATGTGTTACAATGTAGTATAGGCCCCTCGGGCAGTGGAATGACTAAATCCTCATAACCAAATGCTGATTTGTAAATCTGCTGCATGCAGTGATCCTTACCAAGTGCAGTCTTCAACTTTGACAAGTAGCCCTGTGGCCATGTGACAAAAGTCAGTATACTTGTTATAAAAATCAGACAGCAAGACATATCCTTTTATACACCTAGATACATTAAAATATCTAGGTCAATTTCCTGGGGTGTGCTTTTGTGTATATTATTTGCAGCACTACTACTTTGTTATAAAAACAAATATATATGGATGATTAACTTGTTTATATTGTTGGAGTAAATTGTTACAAATGAACTCCATATTCATAAAGCTTCATGAGTATATATCAATTCTGTAGTATAAGCATTTATCTTGAAGATTTGTTTCTTCAAGAGCTTGAAAACAAAGCTTTGCAAAAGTATTTGCCCCTTACTTGATTGTTTCTATTTTTACTAATTTATCATATTTATATAGTTCAGTTCATCCAATAAATTTTAATATAAGTTAAGACAACATGAGTAAACACAAAAATGCATTTTTAAAAACATTCTCGACATCCGCTCTATGTGTATGGTGAATGTCAGGTCTTCAAAGATGGTGCCTGTCGAGAAGCTCAGTGATTATTTACAGAGAGCGAGTCACTCACTCCCGCTGACTGAATGGCCCCCATCAAAGAGATCATAGGAGCCCTCCAGTAAAGATTCTGAGGCCTGCCATAGTAAAGCTCTTCATAGGAACACAGTGATTTTCCCATAAATTGCAATGGTAGATCATTGCAGTCTATGATATAAGCGCTTTAGTGATCGCATGTTGAAGTCACCTAGAGAAATAAACAGAAAGTGAAAAAACTAAGTTTAAAAATTAAAAAATTACCCCTATTTCCCCACTTGACAAATAAAAAAAAACAATAAAAAATAAAGTTAATTGGTATTGCCTTAACTATTAAAATATGAAACTGTTTATCCTGTATGAATTATCATAATAGAAAACAAATAAATGGCCTAATCATAGTTTATTGTGACTTTGCCTTCAAAAAAAAAAACAATGATCAATTAACCAATAAAATAAAAAACTAAAGATCTCCCAGCAATAATGAGCTTTTACTCAGCTCTACATAAGAAAAACTATTAAAAAAATTGGTATTACTGTGATCGGACTGAACTACGGGAGTAAACATATCAGTTTTATAGCATAGGGGCGCTGGAAATACAAAGTCCGCAAAACAATGGTAGAATTGCATTTTTTTACCAATTCCACCCCATTTAGGTTTATTCTCCTACTGCGTCTACATTCGAAATATGGGATTTTAAATAGTGCCATTAGAAAGTATAACTTTATAAAAATAAAAAGGTTGTTGTTGCTGGAAGGCAGGGAGTAAAAAGCAAAAGAAAATTTGGAAAATGGCTACATCAGGAAGGGGATCATTCCATTTATTAAAGACAATGATTTGATCAAAACCTCTATCACCCATGGGAAAAAGTAATGCTCTCAGTAAAACTAAAAACGAGTTGATCAATAACTTGCAATGAGTCTTTTACATTGCCGTGGAGGAATTTTGGCCTGCTCTTCTTAGCAGAATTGTTCTAATTTTGCTACATTGGAGTTTGGGTTTTTGATCATGAGCTGCCCATTTAAGGTCTTGAATAATTTGAGTAATAGAGTACCTTAAAATGTATATTTTATTAATACCATTAAAATAATAGTCCCAACGATAAAGGATATATACAACACCTCAATAGGAGGTAACATCTGCCAACCAGAGATGAACTGGTAGGGAAAATGATAATAAATGAGCCAGGCGGTGTATAAACTGGCTCACTCAGAGGGTGAGTTAGGAAAAAACAGGGATAGAGATATGGGAGGGAGACAGATGCTGGGTCTCTACCCCTCAATATGTCCCTGTATCCTAACTATAGAACTTAACTCTCTGACTGCCCCTAGATGGCCCTCAGACCTATCCATTGACTGCCCAGCTTCGTCAGAAGCAAAAAGACCAGTCACTCACTAGGGCAGGCAGACAAGAGAAATATATGTGAACAAAACAAAAGAAAATGTCCCTACGCGTTTCACTGACCGATGTCAGATCATCAAGGGACCAAAACATTACCAGGAGTGCAGGCAGACAGCAACAAAACAGTATACGTCTGTTGTATCCTAAATCATAGGTTGTGGCAGTTAGTTAAACAATCCATAGAGTGCAACCGGATGTACTTAGCTTGCCCGAGTGGTCAACCTGCGTCCTCGGTCCACACCTCTCCTGCGTATGGCAGTGGGAGCGGATGACTAGCGCTGGCGTCCTTTTTAAGCCTCGCGCGTCGTATACGCCCCTCCCTCCTGCCGCACATGATCAATCACGTGACGTATGACGTATACCGTCGCGTCACTCTCAGAAGTCACATGATCGGGTGCGGCGGTGAAACTATCCCATCTACTGTTAACGTATCTCCTAGGTGTCTGATAGGTCCAACAGTGTAGGGGAAGGGTAGGGGGGGGGAGGATACCAGGGTATGCACAAAGCGATGTGGGGGTGGGCTAATTCCACTCGCCACTAGCAACCTAATAACACGGCTAATATAGCCTAATGGAGGTGCATCACTCCGTATAATCACAGTAGGCGCTACCTAGGATATTCAGTGGCAGATTAAAAGGACAACATACTGGACAGGTAAAGATCAAAGTTTGTGGGGATGATGCATATCAAACTGTGTTTATGGACACCCCACATAAGGTGCCCAAACACAGAGAGAGAGCGGCATGAAAAGAAGAGGAAACAAAGGAGGGAAAGGGAACATTGCAGGATAGAAGACATCATAGATTCATAGAAGACATCCTAGATTCAAATAGCCCAGGTCGGCAACCTAGATAGTGGGTTGAAAGTACTGTGGTTGAATCAGAACTAGACACAAAATGATGGTATAATATATAGCCTGTTCATATTGGGCATAGAGTAATCCATATAGAGGGTGAATAATGGGTGTATTATTCCTAAGAAAAGGACATACATTCATATCTGGTATAGGGCTAAACATATTCATTCATATATAGCTATAGCTGAGTGTACTTATGTGGACAGATATCCAAATGAATAGATCAGGAAAGCCTAAGTCAATGAGTGGATCTTGACTCCTCAATGAAACAGCTGAATGAGAGCTGTTCATTAAGGCCTGTGGGATTGGTAGTTTTAAGCTCAAATATCCACCATGTCTCACGCTGCAATATCCTCCTATCCCAGTTACCCCCTCTCTTCAAGGGAGGGATTATTTCGATGCCCATAAAGGTAATACCTCTATAATTACCATTAGGGCTGATTTCAATATGCTTGGCCAATGGAGTGTCTCTTTTGTGCCTGATGTCTCCAAGATGTTCCCCCACCCTCCGTCGAAACTGACGTGTGGTTTTACCCACGTATTCCATACCACAATGACATGTGGCTCTATAGATGACTCCTTTGGATCTACAGTTTATAAATCCCTTGATGGAGTAGATTTTGCCAGTGACATTACTTTGGAATTCACTACCTTTTTTTGATATAGGGGCATGCAACGCAGCCACTGCAGCGAAAGCATCCTGTAGGTGGTTTCAACCATCCACCTGACCGGTCATTGATCTCGTCGAAGTGGCTGCGCACTAGGCGGTCACGTATAGATCGCCCCCTACGATACGTGATATTGGCCCTGGGTGCAACAATATTCCTAATGTCTGGGTCAAGCAAAAGGATGTTCCAATGTCTAGATAGCACCTCACGTACCTCTTTTGCAGCCCCATCAAAGGTGCCGATTAGGCAAATCTGTTTATCCTCCTTGACAATCTTGTTGGGATGTAACAGTTCTGTTCGATTTTTTGAACAGGCCCTCTGGAACGCTGTTCTAAGGGTCGAGTCGGGATAACCCTTTTCCCTGAATCTTAAACGTAAATCATCCGCCTGTTGTTTAAATTCTGTCATTGTGGAACAGTTCCTCCTCATTCGCAGGTACTGCCCAGTGGAAATGCCCCTTTTGAGGGGAAGGGGGTGATGGCTATTCCAATTAAGGAGGGCATTAGTGGATGTAGGCTTTCTGTATGTTTTAGTTTGAAGTTCGCCCTGTCTCCCTCTCATTATGACGACATCCAGAAAGGGAAGGGAGTCTTTTTGGACCTCAAACGTAAACCGTAGCCCCACATCATTAATGTTGAGTGTTTCAACAAAATGCTGCAGTTGACCTTCCTCTCCATTCCACAATAAAAAGACATCGTCGATGAATCTGACCCACGTCCCCACATTAGTGACGACATGGGCCAGTGATTCATCGAACACAATTGTCTCTTCCCACCAGCCCAGGAACAAGTTGGCATACGACGGGGCACAGGGACTCCCCATCGCCGTGCCCCTGAGCTGGTGGTAGAAGACACCATCAAAGAGGAAATAATTAGATGTCAAAATGAATTCCAAAAGTTTCATGACAAAATCATTATGGGCATAGTGTTGTCGGCCCCTGGTCAGCAAGAAGGTCTCTGCAGCTCTCAATCCCAGATGGTGTGGAATAGAGGAATATAGCGCCTCCACGTTAATAGAAGCAAGCCAAGTATCCCCATCAATGCAGACACCTTCCAGTCGACCCAGAAGGTCACTAGTGTCCCTGATGTAAGACGGTAAAGTCTTCACAAAAGGGGCCAAAATGTGGTCCAAATAAATCCCTACATTGTCCTAAGCTGTTAACTCCGGCCACTATTGGTCTTCCTTTAAGGGGTGTTGTTCCCTTATGAACCTTCGGGAGACTATAGAAGGTCGGAGTGGTGGGATATTTCTTATACAGGAACTCAAACTCATCTCCTGAAATGAGACCAGATGATTTGGCCTCACAAAGAATAGTTTTCAATGTAGCTTGATAGCCAGCAGTAGGATCAATTCTGAGTTTTTCATATGTGTCAGTGTCCCTCAGTAGGTCAAGGCAGAGCTTTTTATAGTCTGGCGTGTCCAGAACCACCACATTACCCCCTTTATCAGAGAATTTAATCGTGATGGTCCCGTCACACGCCAGATGCTCTAAAGCCTTATACTCTTCTTTAGAGCAGTTGAATCTGGGTTTCTCCAGAGTCATCTGCTCCAAATCCTGCGATACCTGATTCAAAAACACATCGATGCAGGAGGGATCCCCAACTGGTGGCATTCTTACACTTCTATTTTTCAAAGTGGTAAAGGGCCCTTTACCCTCCTGCATAATACAATCACTCAGACTGAACAGTAGTTTGACATCCTGTAGAATATCAGATGAAATGCCTAGTTCTTTACTCTCTCGTCTGTTGATCAAGGCATAGTGTTTGTGCCATTTGAGTTTCCTGGCAAACAAACTCAGGTCCTTGATCCAACTGAATAAATTGAAAAAGGAAGTTGGCACAAAAGACAGCCCTTTGCCCAGGATTGCCATTTCTGCCTGTTCCAATTTGCGTGAGGACAGATTCAATATCTGCCCGCACTGCTTTGACTTGGAGTTGTGGGTGATGCAGTCTGGTTGCAGTTTCGCAGATAATAGGGTATTCCTTGATCTAAAAAACGGACACCACTATTATCATAAGAACCACGTGGACCACTGTTCTCATAGCCTCCCCGTGGCCCTCTACCCTTTCTGCGTCCACGACCTCTCCCACGAATGGAAGGATTACCCTCCTTCTCGCCTTCAGAGGCTTCAGTTTCACTTGAGGAAATGTCAGAATCAGGTTTCCCCGTTGTTTTTTGGGTTCCACGTTCAATATTGGTATAAACTCTGTTTTCTCGAAAATCTTGCAAGTCCCTATTAAACTGACGGTGTTTTCTTTCCTTTAAGTGAAACTGAAACCTCTCTAGCGTAATCTTGAGTTGTGCCTCCTTATTAGCAAAATCCGGTTCCTGTTTAAGTTTGTTCGTGACCTCAATCTGTTCCTTTAGTTTGTTGTCCAAAATTTTGACATCTAATTATTTCCTCTTTGATGGTGTCTTCTACCACCAGCTCAGGGGCACGGCGATGGGGAGTCCCTGTGCCCCGTCGTATGCCAACTTGTTCCTGGGCTGGTGGGAAGAGACAATTGTGTTCGATGAATCACTGGCCCATGTCGTCACTAATGTGGGGACGTGGGTCAGATTCATCGACGATGTCTTTTTATTGTGGAATGGAGAGGAAGGTCAACTGCAGCATTTTGTTGAAACACTCAACATTAATGATGTGGGGCTACGGTTTACGTTTGAGGTCCAAAAAGACTCCCTTCCCTTTCTGGATGTCGTCATAATGAGAGGGAGACAGGTCGAACTTCAAACTAAAACATACAGAAAGCCTACATCCACTAATGCCCTCCTTAATTGGAATAGCCATCACCCCCTTCCCCTCAAAAGGGGCATTCCCACTGGGCAGTACCTGCGAATGAGGAGGAACTGTTCCACAATGGCAGAATTTAAACAACAGGTGGATGATTTACATTTAAGATTCAGGGAAAAGGGTTATCCCGACTCGACCCTTAGAACAGCGTTCCAGAGGGCCTGTTAAAAAAATCGAACAGAACTGTTACATCCCAACAAGATTGTCAAGGAGGATAAACAGATTTGCCTAATCGGCACCTTTGATGGGGCTGCAAAAGAGGTACGTGAGGTGCTATCTAGACATTGGAACATCCTTTTGCTTGACCCAGACATTAGGAATATTGTTGCACCCAGGGCCAATATC
The DNA here is from genome assembly GCF_905171765.1 of Bufo bufo. Classification (NCBI taxonomy): domain Eukaryota; kingdom Metazoa; phylum Chordata; class Amphibia; order Anura; family Bufonidae; genus Bufo; species Bufo bufo. Next base: position 435,286,698 of record NC_053391.1, read on the forward strand.
ACGTATCGTAGGGGGCGATCTATACGTGACCGCCTAGTGCGCAGCCACTTCGACGAGATCAATGACCGGTCAGGTGGATGGTTGAAACCACCTACGGGATGCTTTCGCTGCAGTGGCTGCGTTGCATGCCCCTATATCAAAAAAGGTAGTGAATTCCAAAGTAATGTCACTGGCAAAATCTACTCCATCAAGGGATTTATAAACTGTAGATCCAAAGGAGTCATCTATAGAGCGACATGTCATTGTGGTATGGAATACGTGGGTAAAACCACACGTGAGTTTCGACGGAGGGTGGGGGAACATCTTGGAGACATCAGGCACAAAAGAGACAATCCATTGGCCAAGCATATTGAAATCAGCCATAATGGTAATTATAGAGGTATTACCTTTATGGGCATCGAAATAATCCCTCCCTTGAAGAGAGGGGGTAACTGGGATAGGAGGATATTGCAGCGTGAGACATGGTGGATATTTGAGCTTAAAACTACCAATCCCACAGGCCTTAATGAACAGCTCTCATTCAGCTGTTTCATTGAGGAGTCAAGATCCACTCATTGACTTAGGCTTTCCTGATCTATTCATTTGGATATCTGTCCACATAAGTACACTCAGCTATAGCTATATATGAATGAATATGTTTAGCCCTATACCAGATATGAATGTATGTCCTTTTCTTAGGAATAATACACCCATTATTCACCCTCTATATGGATTACACTATGCCCAATATGAACAGGCTATATATTATACCATCATTTTGTGTCTAGTTCTGATTCAACCACAGTACTTTCAACCCACTATCTACGTTGCCGACCTGGGCTATTTGAATCTAGGGTGTCTTCTATGAATCTATGATGTCTTCTATCCTGCAATGTTCCCTTTCCCTCCTTTGTTTCCTCTTCTTTTCATGCCGCTCTCTCTCTGTGTTTGGGCACCTTATGTGGGGTGTCCATAAACACAGTTTGATATGCATCATCCCCACAAACTTTGATCTTTACCTGTCCAGTATGTTGTTCTTTTAATCTGCCACTGAATATCCTAGGTAGCGCCTCCTGTGATTATACGGAGTGACGCACCTCCATTAGGCTATATTAGCCGTGTTATTAGGTTGCTAGTGGCGAGTGGAATTAGCCCACCCCCACATCGCTATGTGAATACCCTGGTATCCGCCCCCCCCTTCCCTTCCCCTACACTGTTGGACCTTTCAGATACCTAGGAGATAATTTAAGAGTAGATGGGATAGTTTCACCGCCGCACCCGATCATGTGACTTCTGAGAGTGACGCGACGGTATACGTCATGCGTCACGTGATTGATCATGTGCGGCAGGAGGGAGGAGCGTATACGACGCGCGAGGCTTAAAAAGGACGCCAGCGCTAGTCATCCGCTCCCACTGCCATACGCAGGAGAGGTGTGGACCGAGGACGCAGGTTGACCACTCGGGCAAGCTAAGTACATCCGGTTGCACTCTATGGATTGTTTAACTAACTGCCACAACCTATGATTTAGGATACAACAAACTTATACTGTTTTGTTGCTGTCTGCCTGCGCTCCTGGTAATGTTTTGGTCCCCTGATGATCTGACATCGGTAGGTGAAACGCGTAGGGACATTTTCTTTTGTTTTGTTCACATATATTTCTCTTGTCTGCCTGCCCTAGTGAGTGACTGGTCTTTTTGCTTCTGACGAAGCTGGGCAGTCAATGGATAGGTCTAAGGGCCATCTAGGGGCAGTCAGAGAGGGTTAAGTTCTATAGTTAGGATACAGGGACATATTGAGGGGTAGAGACCCAGCATATGTCTCGCTCCCATATCTCTATCCCTGTTTTTTCCTAACTCACCCTCTGAGTGAGCCAGTGTACACACCGCCTGGCTCATTTATTATCATTTTCCCTACCAGTTCATCTCTGGTTGGCAGATGTTACCTCCTAGTGAGGTGTTGTATATATCCTTTATCGTTGGGCCTATTATTTTAATGGTATTAATAAAATATACATTTTAAGGTACTCTATTACTCAAATTATTCGAATCTTTATTTTGGGCGCCATTTATATCTATTTCGTTTGACCAGCACTCACCTTGGTTGTGTTCATCCATTTAAGGTCTTGCTCTAGCATCTTAATGGGATTAAGGACTTTGACTTGTCCACTCCAAAACCTTAATTCTGTTTAGTTTTAGACTTGATTGTGTGCTACAGATCATTATCCTGCTACATAACCCAACTGGTGATAAGCTTTAGGTCACAAACTGATGGTTGGATATTTTTAGTTGGGATTTTCTGATAGAAAGCAGAATTCATGCTTCCATTAGTTATAACAAGTTGTCCAGGTCCTGCAGAAGCAAAGCAGCCCCAGTCCATATTTTAGTCACCATGTCTGACTTTTGGTATGATGCTCTTATGGTAGAATGAGTTGTTAACTTTACGTCAGTTGCAATGGGAAACATGTCTTCCAAAAAGTTCCACCTTAGAGGCCATCTATGGTAGTTGTTTTAGAAAATGCACAGTGAGCCTTTGTATTCTGTTTGATCACCAGTGGATTGCACCTTTCAACTCTCCCACTGATGCCCTTTTTGGTCAATGATTTATTTATTGTGGAATTGTGTACATTGACCTTAACTGAGGCAAGGGAGGCCTAATGTTCTTTAGATGTTCATATAAGTTTTTGTGACCTCCTGGATGAGTTGTTGATGTGCTCTTAGTAAAAATGTGGTAGGCCTTGGGAAGAGTTCATTATTACTGCAAGTTTTTTACATTTTTAGAAATGGGCTCTCACTGTTGAGTCCCAGAGTCTTAGCAATGGCTTTGTAATTCTTTCCAGACTTTTAACTTTCAGTGACTTTGGTTCCCATCTATATTTGAATCTCTTTAGAATTTGGCCTTATGTATAACATGTTTGGCAGTAATTATGCCATTGTGAAACCCAGTAGTCTATTGAATTTTGTTAACTCCTTGAGTTAGTAAGGGGGGCAATTACTTCACAGAGGACCAGATACTTTTTTCCTTTAATAAAAGAAATAATTACTTAAAAATGAAATTTTGTGTTTACTTGGTTATCTCTGTCTAATATTAAGATCAGTTGGATGATCTGAAGCATTCAAGTGTGACAAATATGCAAAAATAAAAGAAATGAGGAACAGCAGCATACTTTTTCATAGCACTGTAACTACTGTAACTAAACAAGTTGTTTGCCTAAACAAGTTTATTTTGCAAGGTCCCAACATTATGAAAAATAGCAAACAATGTGAGATCTGAGGTGTACAAATCTTTACAATGCCTACAATGGCATGTTGTGGCTATAAGGTTTATTTAATCTGAATGCTATCTGTTATCCAGAGATGAAAACCACCTCAAAGGAGGTTCTCTGTTCAGGAGGACTACGAACTAGTACATATTTATTTCATTAAAGTGTCACTGTAAACTCATAGTGAAATATCAAAGGTTTTGATCAGTGTGGGTCTTAAGTGCTGAGACCCCCCACCGATCACTAGAACAAGGAGATAGAAGCACTCATACAGAGCACTGTCTCTCCTCGCGGCAGAAGACTGGCTCAATAGAAAGTCTATGAGCCAATTTTGATTCCATCTCCTGCATTGAGGAGAGACAGTACTCTGTGAGTGTTTATCCCTTTTTGTTCTAGAGAAGGGTGGAGGTCTTAACACTCAAACCCCAAGTATCAAAACCTTTGATATATCACTATACATATCAAACGTTTTTTCAAAGAACAGTTGCTTTTTAAGTACTAAGTAGTGTGAACTCCTAAAAACAGGTACTTTTCTACACCTTGGTGCAACCTGCTTTCTGGAACTAGCTTTTCAGATGAAATGAGTCTATATTGAAGAGGAGAGAAGATAGGTGTTCTAACAAAAGAATCTAACTGATTTGCTGAATTTCTTATAATCCTCATTTCCACTCCTTTCCCACAAGATGTGCTTTCCTCGCCCCATCAGAGCTATAGTGGTGGGTATAGGTAAATTTTATGAAAATATATGCACTGGGACAGATAGCCTACACATCTTGACTCAGGTTTCAGGGCACAGGAGCCAACAGTTATTGTCTCTGCCCTACTCTCTCATAGGCATCAGGCCACTAGGCCTGTATCCTATGCAGCGGTACAACACTACAGGAGATCACGTTTCCTGGTTCTGTAGGCGTCATGATAACATTGTCACGTCTACCTGCATTCCTGCGCAGGCGACGGTGATGATGTCATTGTGCTGCCTGTGACACAGCCTACTTATCCAGAGGGCAACATGGGAAGGGACTGAGGTAAGTACTTTTTTTCCCCCTCATAATGCTACTGGGTGCGGTACAGAGGCACTACTGGGGTCATTAAAATACAGGAGGTACTGCTGGAGACATTATAAAAATATAGGGGGCACTACTGGGTGCATTATAAAAATACAGGTGGCACTAGTGGGGGCATTATAAAAATACAGTGGGCACTACTGGAGGGCATTATAAAAAAAAATATAGGGGGTATTATTAATAAAAGTATACTTCTTGGGAATATAGAACAGGGAGCACTACTGGGGGCAGTACAGAGGGGAGAGCATTATAAATAAAGGAGCACTGCTTGGAGACATATAATAATAAAGGGGGCACGAATGGGGACATTAAACATGCTGGGTGCACTATAGGGGGCGATTATAAATACTGGGGGCATTAAATACTAATGGCACTACTGGAAGCCTTAAAAATACTGGGGGGGCATTAAACATATGAGAGGCAATACTGGGGGCACTACAGTGGGACATGATAGCTGCATTATTACGGGGGGGGGGTCAATATTATAGGGTACAACATGGGGGGCATTACTGCTAACGGGAGCACTCTTGGAGAGCCTTATCACTACTGGGGGCACTACTACTAGTGAGGGCAATCTGGGATAGAATTATTACTATTGGTTGGACTATTAGGAGCACTTTGGCGACTATCTGTATGGTACTAGTTTTATGTAAGAATAGTATTTGGGGGCATTGTGGAGCACTGTGAGCACAGTATCGAGGGTAGCAGCAATATGTAGTATTGTTGGTGCACTAGAAAGGGGAGGAGGATGGAAAAGTGAGGAATCTAATATGTCTTTGTATAAAACTCTGCAGAGATCAGTTGCTGGAATACTTTGTCATGGTGGTCTGGTCCGAATGGAAAATATGAGCAAACAGAACGTTTACACCAGAAGAGAAATCACTGGATTTAAGAGGTATATAGTGTTCTATGTTATGTCTAATACAAATATGCCTTTAGCAGTAGGGCAAGGAGGTATGGTTTAGACTGAGAATTTGGAATGGGAGTAGGGGTGCCATTTCAGTTTTCAGCTCAGGCAGTAGAAGAGGTAGAATCGCCCTAGGCGGCAACTTTTAACTGTTTCAAATTTACTGCAAGATATCAAGTGGGGGCACACATATAGAGTAATATGTCAAGTAAGTGCAAGTTTTACTATATTTTTACAAACCTGTAGCAGCTATTCTGTGGAGTTGAATTAATTCTTTGTCATCTCTGTAAAATATTTGTTAACACATAATTTGTTTGTTGTATTTGATGGTTAGTTCTATTTGCAAAGAACTAGACCTAGTATGGGATCTCGGTTCTCACTTTCATTAGCTACAATATACACTCACCTAAAGAATTATTAGGAACACCATACTAATACGGTGTTGGACCCCCTTTTGCCTTCAGAACTGCCTTAATTCTACGTGGCATTGATTCCACAAGGTGCTGATAGCATTCTTTAGAAATGCTGGCCCATATTGATAGGATAGCATCTTGCAGTTGATGGAGATTTGAGGGATGCACATCCAGGGCACGAAGCTCCCGTTCCACCACATCCCAAAGATGCTCTATTGGGTTGAGATCTGGTGACTGTGGGGGCCATTTTAGTACAGTGAACTCATTGTCATGTTCAAGAAACCAATTTGAAATGATTTGAGCTTTGTAACATGGTGCATTATCCTGCTGGAAGTAGCCATCAGAGGATGTATACATGTTCTCATTCTGTTTATGCCAAATTCGGACTCTACCATTTGAATGTCTCAACAGAAATCGAGACTCATCAGACCAGGCAACATTTTTCCAGTCTTCAACAGTCCAATTTTGGTGAGCTCATGCAAATTGTAGCCTCTTTTTCCTATTTGTAGTGGAGATGAGTGGTACCCGGTGGGGTCTTCTGCTGTTGTAGCCCATCCGCCTCAAGGTTGTGCGTGTTGTGGCTTCACAAATGCTTTGCTGCATACCTCGGTTGTAACGAGTGGTTATTTCAGCCAACGTTGCTCTTCTATCAGCTTGAATCAGTCGGCCCATTCTCCTCTGACCTCTAGCATCCACAAGGCATTTTTGCCCACAGGACTGCCGCATACTGGATGCTTTTCCCTTTTCACACTATTCTTTGTAGAATGGTTGTGCGTGAAAATCCCAGTAACTGAGCAGATTGTGAAATACTCAGACCGGCCCGTCTGGCACCAACAACCATGCCACGCTCAAAATTGCTTAAATCACATTTCTTTCCCATTCTGACATTCAGTTTGGAGTTCAGGAGATTGTCTTGACCAGGACCCCCCCCCCCCCTAAATGCATTGAAGCAACTGCCATGTGATTGGTTGACTAGATAATTGCATTAATGAGAAATAGAACAGGTGTTCCTAATAGTTCTTTAGGTGAGTGTATATGACGTGGTGTGAATAAATTTTTCTTTACAGCAGAGTTCCTATTGATAAAGGGCATAATGTGGTACCGTCACTACGTGGATAACATTAGATTTATTTGGGGAAGTGACAACACTGGTACAATACTTTAATGACAAGCTCTTTAATCTCAAGTTTAAGACATATTATGATAAAAATCACATTATTTTTTTAGATCTGAATATTAGAAGTAATAACCATACTGAGGAGATTTTTACTGCCGCATACAGCAAAGCTTTGTTGGGCAAAGTGTTATTGCACTGTAGTTCGTGCAACCCCAATCATGTTAAAGGGAATCGTTCACCCCGATTTTGGACTATTACCTACATTAATTCATATGTAGTGCTCAGGCTTGCCGGGATATCTGACTTTTAATGTATGATTTTTTACATATTTTGTGAGTATAATAAATTACCTTAGCTGATTTCATTTACTGAATTGCTTCACTATTTGGATCCCATCTGTGGTGTTTCTGGGAAGGAACATAGGAGGAGATCAGGAGTATGGAAACTACAGTGATTATATGTGTGATTGTGTGGAGCAGAAAGGAGGAGAAACTGAGTTTGCTTCTTTGGATTTTTATGTTCCTGACATTGACAGTGCTGTCTGAAGCGCAGTCCCCATGGGGGAGTTATATAGAGCTAGACATAATTGCTCTGATAATCTACAGAGGGAAAAAGAACAGGAGAAGGGATGCTCTAAGATAATACAGCATGGTTATCCAAGATGGTCCATCAATAGAGCATCATTACAAGTAGATAGTCGGCCTAAAGAATCATTTTTGCAGAATAGAAAAAGTAACACAGTAAAAAAAGAAACCTCTCAGTTGACATTTGTCACTAAATATAGCATACAATTCAAGCAAATAAAGATAGTTCTTGGTTCCCTTCCAATATTAAAGCAGGATTATACATTAAACTGAATATTTGGCAAAGGATTACAGGTCACCCATAACTAGGCAAATGGTGTCTACCAGTATTTTTACCGAGCCAACAATAGCACCACATGATTGAATACCAAGGTATGTTACAAATGTGGACATAGAGTATGTAAAAGTTGTAACTATTTAGATGTTTCACAGCACATCAGTTGTAGTGTATATAGCAGTACGCTTAGGATAAATGGGGCCATTTATCAAACTGGTTTAAGGTAGAACTGGCTTAGTTGCCCATAGCAACCAATCAGATTCCACCTTTCATTTTCCAAAGGAGCTATAAAAAATGAAAGGAGGAATCTGATTAGTTGCTATGGGCAACTAAGCCAGTTCTACTTTACACCAGTTTGATAAATGACCACAAAAGTCCATTATTAATTGCAACACCTTATATATGGTGATGTCATTAAATGTACAATATGTAATGTACAGTATATTGGATGCACTACTTGCCCACTAAAATAAAGAATTAGAAAGCATCTATCTGACCCCCCAAATAAGAAAGCCCGTAATCCTTTCTTCGTATCAAAACATTTTCTAAATGGTTTCAAATGCATCGGAATAGAGAGGGTTAATGTGCATTGTAGAGGGGGAGACTGTAGGAGGATATTATTAAGGAGGAGAGCCTTTTTTGATTTTTGCTTTGGGAACATGTTATCCATCAGGTCTTAATTACAGACATAATTAAATATACCATTATTAAAGGGGATGTCCACTTGTTTTTTATATTGATGACCTATTCTCAGCATAGATCATCAATATCAGTTCAGCCAGGAGCCGACTCCCTGAACCCTAGCTGATCAGCTGTTTGAAGAGACCGCAGGGCTTGTACGAGTGCTGCCTTCTCTTCATTGTTTACCCGCTCGCCATCGCAACTGCAGTGGTGAGCAGGAGTAATTACAACTCTGCCATCATAGTCACTTCAATGGGATGGGTCCTTCCTGTTCAAGGGAATAGGACAAAGCCGTTCCATTGGAGTGAAAGGGACGGTGTAGTTTTAATTTTATCTGCTCAACAATGCAGTTGTGATTGCGAGCAGGTAAACAATGAAGAGAAGGCAGCACTCATACGGGAGGAGGTGCTGGGAGTTGGGCCTACAAATCTGATATTTATGACCTATTCTGAGGATAGGTCATCAATATAAAAAAGCGGACAACCCCTATTTGGATTTGGCCCACTCTGTTTTTTCCATGTGCAATAGGGACTACATGAGGGGATGAGAGTGAGCTGTGCATCAAGGTTCACCACACAATAAAATATCCAGTTCCAAGTGATCCTGGATAGTGCACGGGAGGGAGAAACACCACACCTGAACACAGTACCTTAGACTTCAATCAACATATTGAATACAATGTAGCTCCAGCACTTAAGCACATTTTATATGGCTAAACAATTGTAGCAGTCACAGTAATTTTATGGGTTTTGCTCTCCTTGAACTTAGATGCCTATGAATGGCATAGAGACAGGTTTAGAGGTAGGTTTCCATCCAAATTGAGGTCACCTTACATAGTTACATAGTTAATACGGTTGAAAAAAGACAAACGCCCATCAAGTTCAACCAAGGGATAGTTGGGGACATGAATCCCAGAAGGAAGTGAGACTCAGATTTCTACACGTTTTCATAAGCATTTATGTTTTTTACTTTTAAGAATTAGTCTAAACCCTTTTTGAAACTGTCCACTGTTCCTGCTGTGACCACGTCCTGAGGAAGTCTATTCCACAGATTCACAGTTCTTACATTAAAGAAGCTTTGACGCTTCTGGAGACTGAACTTTTTCTTCTTCAGTCGGAGGCAGTGTCCCCTTTTGAGCACATTTTACATGGCCCATTTATATACTTGTACAGGTTAATCATGTCCCTCCTTAGACGTCTCTTCTCAAGACTAAATAAGTTAAATTCTTTTAATCTTTCTTCATAACTAAGACCCTCTATGCCCATTATCATTTTAGTCGCTCTCCTCTGTACTTTTTTTAGCTGAAGTTCATCCTTTCTATGTACTGGTGCCCCGAACTGGACTGCGCATTCCAGATGAGGCTGCACCAGCGCTTTGTAAAGTGGTAGTATTACATCCCTGCCCCGTGAGTCCATGCCTCGTTTAATGCATGGCAATATCCTGGTGGCCTTAGAAGCAGCTGATTGACATTGTATACTATAATTTAATCTACCATCCACAAGGACACCCAAATCCTTCTCTATGAGTGAATCTCCCAGTGCTACATCACCTAGGACATATGAAGCACAGAGATTATTGCTACCAAGATGCATAACTTTACATTTGTCCACATTGAACCTCATTTGCCAAGTTGATGCCCAATCACTCAGAGTGTGTCAGCTTGTAGTTTGTGGACATCTTTCATAGACTGTACAGTTCTACATAGTTTAGTGTCATCTGCAAAAATAGATATGGTGCTATTAATCCTGTCCTCAATATCATTAATAAATAAATTAAATAATAAAGGGCCCAGCACTGAACCTTGGGGTACACCACCTATAACCTTGGACCATTCTGAATAGGAATCATTGACCATAACTCTCTGGACACGGTCCTTTAGCCAGTTTTCAATCCAATTACAAACTATACTTTCCAAGCCAATAGACCTTACTTTACTTATAAAGCATCTATGAGGGACAGTATCAAAAGCCTTTGCAAAATCCAGAAACACTACATCCACAGCCGCCCCTCTGTCCAGGCTACTACTCACCTCCTCATAAAAACAAATCAGGTTAGTCTGACAACTTCTGTCCTTGGTTATCACTTATAATATTATTTATAGTCACATACTCTTGTATATAGTCCCTTAAGATTTCTTCAAACATTTTTCCCACAACAAAAGTTAAACTAACTGGTCTATAATTACCTGTGGAGGACCTTGATCCTTTTTAGAATATGGGCACCACGTTTGCCTTGCGCCAATCACTTGGCACTGTACCAGTCCCTAGAGAATCCTTAAAAATTATTAACAGGGGCACAGCAATGACTGAACAGAGCTCTTTAAGCACTCTTGGGTGTAATCCATCTGGACCCAGAGTTTTGTTCACATTTACCCTATCTAACATCTCTTGGACCATATCTACAGTTAGCCAATTGAGTATATCACTGGATGTACTAATAACCCCGGTACCACAGATATCAGCTCCTTTCTTTTCTTTTATATATACAAAGCTAAAAAAACTATTTAGGAACTTTGCCTTTTCCTTATCTTCAGTAACTACCCCCCCTTTACCATTATTTAGGGCACTTACCTGCTCAGACCTAGTTTTTTAGCATTTATATATTTGAAAAACTTTTTGGGATTTGTTTTGCTTTCTTTTGCTACCTGCTGTTCGTTTTGTATCTTTGCTAATTTTATCTCCTTTTTGCTGATTTTATTAAGCCCTTTGTAATCTTTAAACGCTACAGCTGACCCCTCAGATTTGTATTTCTTAAATGCCCTCTTTTTGTCTTTTATTGCTCTTTTTTACAGTAGCTGTAAGCAATGGGGGGGGGGGGGTTAATTTTAGCCGTTTATACTTGTTACCTAAAGGGATACATTTTTTACTGCAATTACTCAATGTGGATTTGAAGCTCTCCCATTTATCCTCTGTATTATTATGTGACAGTAGCTGCTCCCTGTCTATGCCCTGAAATGCTGCCCTCAACCCAGGGAAATTAGTGTCTTTTCTCTGCCTGACAGAGTTTGCTTTTTATAATTTGTCTTTTCTGTTGGTGGATGGGCCCAGATATATTTTGATCAAAATGTATTGGCTATGCACCTCATATTTTTATATTAGATGTGGTATTAGTTCACATATAGATCACCTACCGTACATTTGACAACTATTTGAGGTGTGTGATCAGTTCAGATGTCCTATCCAAGTCCTTTTCCTATAAGCCACAATTATTGATAATTCATTAAAGGCTAGAAGGTGCATGAATCTTGAGTTACACTGAACATCAAATAATAGGAATCCAACATAGAAATCATTTTCAGAATAATCTGAATTCACTTGTATCATTAACCCCTTCAGGACCTTGTGATTTTTCCATTTTTGCTTTTTCATTTTGTACTCCCCTCTTTCCCTGAGCCATAACTTTTTTCTTTTTCCATTCACATAGCATTGTGACCTTTTTTTTTTGTGGGACAAGTTCTACTTTCAAATGACACCATTTAATATTGCATACTATGTAGTGGGAAGGTGGGAAAAAAAAGTCCAAATGTGGTGGAATTGGAAAGAAAATTTATATATATTTATTTATTGTATTTTAATACTGAAAAAAAAAATATATTGCTTTTGTCTTTTCATGGCCATATTCTAACTCCCATAACTTTTTTTTATAGCTATGCCTACGAAGCTATGTTGTAGCTCATTTTTCAGTTGCAATCTGTAGTTTTTATTGATACCATTTTGCAGTGTGTATGACTTTTTGATGACTTTTTATTCAATTTTTTGAGTGGTAAAGCAAAAAAAGGTAAATCGGCCATTTTGATTATTTTTTCCGATACAGTGTTCACCATATGGAATAATTATGTTTATATTTTGATATTTCGGGAATTTACAAGCATGAAGATGTCTATGATGTTTATTTTTTATTGTTTTTTTTATTTTAATTATGAGGAAAGGGGGTGAATAAAATTTTGACATTTTATAATATTTTTTTAAAACATTTTTGTAAACTTTTTTCTTTCGCCTGTTTAGCCCCCCTAGGGGACCTTAATGTGCAATCATCAGATTGATATTCCTACACAATAATGTAATTTAATACATTAGCGGTTAGGAAATTCAGTATATTCCAATGCAGTGCCCCACCTGCAGGCCTACGTTTAAATACCTCTGATGGGCCTGGTAGCCTCCAGCAGGCTCTAGCCTATCACTAACAAGCAACAGGGCTACATGAAATATCCCTGTCTTCATATGCCACTGTGCCACCAATATGGTTTCCTGTAAATATAATTGTAAATCATTGGTGGCGGTGTGTACTAGAAAAAAATGTCTGGATTAATAAGGTTGGTCATGCTGACAGAAGCTCTTTAATGATCTCTGCAAGTGGTTGAAGGGACAATAACCTGTGGAAATGCAAAAGGCACTATAGAGGATATTCAAACAGGGAAAAGTAAAACAGTTTTCCATAAGAGACAATTGTATAGCTGTTCAGATTCAGAGACCATTTTAAAATTAAAGATATTGTCCTCACTGTAGTCATTTATCAGGATAGGAAATACAGATTTGATCATTAAATAAGGTTATTACATTTCTTCCTCACTGTGATAGTAAAGATGAATAGAGAACTGGGAACCCTCATTCTAGTATTTGATAGGGTCCCCAGTGTTTTTGTTTTGCATATATCATATAGTAGGACAAATCTATATTACCGCATGAATCCCACATGGAATATCGCATGAAGTACAACCAGTGGATCGATTATATATTTATTGAATATTTGAACTGATCGTTCTTAATCAATATCGGGATCCATACTTATTGAAAGGTTTTATAAATACATTGTCGATTGAATATATTTTATGTAATTGTTATCCATATTGATTTATTATTTTATTTCCCATCCTATTGTCGGTAACATTTTATCTGCTGTTTTATATTCAGTTTTATATTTGCTGCTATTATATTATTATATTGCTATTATTATATTTTGTTAATAAAGATCCCTATACTTTTAGAGTGTGCCCCACTTCCATTACTCATATATCATATAGTGCTCAATAGGTTATAATTGAAGAATAATGTAGAAACTTTGTGTATGCCTTCTGTATACCTGTTTTATTTGATCCATTTATGTCTTGTCTGCCTTGATTAGTTATTCCCCTTTCATATGGTTTGTTATAATGCTGCCTATATGATGCCTTAAGATTTGCAGATAGAGAGGAGCTGGTTGTCCCTAACTCACACTACAGGTTTTCAGTGTATTCCATGTGATGAAGCTTCAGCTGTCTCTCCTGCCTCGTGTGTGATAAGTTTCTATCACAAGCAGGAAAGGGGGAGCAGTGTGAAGCTGTGTCTCATAGAAATACACCTATTTTGCATGCAGCACACACAAATATTATAAGTCAGTGATGGCTAACCTCAGTCACTCCAGCTTTGGTGAAACCACAACTCCCAGTATGATCCATTCATTTTTATGGAGTTCCGAGAACAGCCATCCAACTGTACATCTTGGGAGTCGTAGTTTTACCACAGCTGGAGTGCCAAAGGTTTGCCATCACAGGTATGGAAGTTAGTATAAGTTAGGGAGCTCAGCAGTTAATAATTGTATGGAATTCCCACACTCCTAATCTCTAAGTGTGGAAAATATATTTTTAGCAGCCCTGGATGGACATACAGAGGAACAAGGAGGGTAGAGCTTTGTTAGGAATGGAGCTGTCTGAGAGCTGCCAGGAGACAATTAATAGGTGACAACATAATACTTTAGTTCACAGGAAGTCATTTACACAGGAGAGACTGACCTCCTGTCTACCTAGGAAAGCAACTCTGGGCTGATGGGCAGACTGGTTTCACATGACACAGCTGCCCATATTGAAATGATTCAAACTGTATGGATGTAACTGAGCTGGGATGACACATATAATCACATATAACACAGAATATTTCTGGTAAGTTAGCTATATATGTGCGCAACATTTCCTGGAGTGCTTATTTAAAGAAGCAGTCTGATTGATTGGTATGATATAACTCCACCGCATGTGCTCACAGATATAATTACGAATGGAAAGTAAAATCTCTGCTTCATATGTTTCTATAAGAGTCTTTAAAAATTAAAAGTTGTGTATAATACAGGGAGTTCAGAATTATTAGGCAAGTTGTATTTTTGAGGATTAATTTTATTACTGAACAACAACCATGTTCTCAATGAACCCAAAAAACTCATTAATATCAAAGCTGAATATTTTTGGAAGTAGTTTTTAGTTTGTTTTTAGTTTTAGCTATTTTAGGGGGATATCTGTGTGTGCAGGTGACTATTACTGTGCATAATTATTAGGCAACTTAACAAAAAACAAATATATACCCATTTCAATTATTTATTTTTACCAGTGAAACCAATATAACATCTCAACATTCACAAATATACATTTCTGACATTCAAAAACAAAGCAAAAACAAATCAGTGACCAATATAGCCACCTTTCTTTGCAAGGACACTCAAAAGCCTGCCATCCATGGATTCTGTCAGTGTTTTGATCTGTTCACCATCAACATTGCGTGCAGCAGCAACCACAGCCTCCCAGACACTGTTCAGAGAGGTGTACTGTTTTCCCTCCTTGTAAATCTCACATTTGATGATGGACTACAGGTTCTCAATGGGGTTCAGATCAGGTGAACAAGGAGGCCATGTCATTAGATTTTCTTCTTTTATACCCTTTCTTGCCAGCCACGCTGTGGAGTACTTGGACGCGTGTGATGGAGCATTGTCCTGCATGAAAATCATGTTTTTCTTGAAGGATGCAGACTTCTTCCTGTACCACTGCTTGAAGAAGGTGTCTTCCAGAAACTGGCAGTAGGACTGGGAGTTGAGCTTGACTCCATCCTCAACCCGAAAAGGCCCCACAAGCTCATCTTTGATGATACCAGCCCAAACCAGTACTCCACCTCCACCTTGCTGGCGTCTGAGTCGGACTGGAGCTCTCTGCCCTTTACCAATCCAGCCACGGGCCCATCCATCTGGCCCATCAAGACTCACTCTCATTTCATCAGTCCATAAAACCTTAGAAAAATCAGTCTTGAGATATTTCTTGGCCCAGTCTTGACGTTTCAGCTTGTGTGTCTTGTTCAGTGGTGGTCGTCTTTCAGCCTTTCTTACCTTGGCCATGTCTCTGAGTATTGCACACCTTGTGCTTTTGGGCACTCCAGTGATGTTGCAGCTCTGAAATATGGCCAAACTGGTGGCAAGTGGCATCTTGGCAGCTGCACGCTTGACTTTTCTCAGTTCATGGGCAGTTATTTTGCGCCTTGGTTTTTCCACACGCTTCTTGCGACCCTGTTGACTATTTTGAATGAAATGCTTGATTGTTCGATGATCACGCTTCAGAAGCTTTGCAATTTTAAGAGTGCTGCATCCCTCTGCAAGATATCTCACTATTTTTGACTTTTCTGAGCCTGTCAAGTCCTTCTTTTGACCCATTTTGCCAAAGGAAAGGAAGTTGCCTGATAATTATGCACACCTAATATAGGGTGTTGATGTCATTAGACCACACCCCTTCTCATTACAGAGATGCACATCACCTAATATGCTTAATTGGTAGTAGGCTTTCGAGCCTATACAGCTTGGAGTAAGACAACATGCATAAAGAGGATGATGTGGTCAAAATACTCATTTTCCTAATAATTCTGCACTCCCTGTAAACTAAATAAGAGAGAAAATATAAAGAAAACCCAGGGATTACACCTGCTATTGACAGGAGGAACTTTGGCTTTGGACTTTTCCCCTCTGCTGCATTGATTTGGACTCTTGTGGGTATCTCTGAATAATGGTGAAACAAATGTCAAAGCTGTTTTTTGTACTGCTTCAGGCATGAGGGGGCAACCTTCGAGAACATATAAAGCTGTAGCTGTCAAAACAGGAATCAGAACTCTGCCCTTCTTCCTACGAATCTCGATGTCGACCTTTCAATCTGTTTACCACGTGTTGCCATGTCTTATAAATACCTATGATTAATGCCTAAATGGAGGCGTGCAAATTTATTTTTCGCTCGGATTTCTGTGTCACCTTCTTATTTTCTTTTTCATGCCAATTTTTCCACCTCCTAAAACACATAAAGTAGGACCTAAACAAGAATCGGTTTCAGATTTGAAATTCGAAAATCATGAAGTTTGATGCTACGAATGGTTTATGAGGTTATACGAGCACATTTTATTTGATAGCCCTTTGCACCGAGAGTCAGTAAAACTCTCGTAGAAAACAGTTGTTTACAGTGCGCTTTTCAGCACAAAGCTGTTTTAAAGCTCAATTGTGCATTTTGCAGATAAAGTGGGAAAACTAACTGAAGGCTGTATTGTAAGCAGCGGTTGCCTTGGAAACCCTGTTTCAAGAGCTGGTTCTCCATTACCACTTAATTTAGGCTTCCTAATTGCATTCCACTAAATCGGTAGCGACAATATCTGCAGAGCAAAACTGCATGCCCAGTCTAGCGCAAACCTCTTTGAAACAGGCTTTTTGAAAGCCAGGAGCTATAAAGACTCAGCATGACGTGGTGCACACGAGAAACCTGTAGTTCAAATGTATTGCTGCTTGCCTTCGCATCCCCAGTAAGTTCACCATGTTCTGTACCGAGCTATCTGCTCAGTGGACCAGAAAGACGATAAAACGCTGCCATGTAGAAACTCATCTGTCCACTAACATACTGCTGCAAGCACATTTAATTGCATCCACAATCATTGTGCACGTGCAGGATCTTCTGTCATTCTTGTGTATATCGGGGGCTATAAGGACGACATTACAGACTGCTCTTTGATCCGCTGTGTAGCTATGGCCATTTTCTTTTGTTTCCCGTTGCCTCTTTGTGCCAGCTTCAGAGTCTTGAACAAACAGTCTTTTCAGAACCACTGCACATAAAATCATCCCAATTAGCAGTTGTACACCCCTCGCACAGGAAGCAACTAATATGATGGTGTGAGTGATTCTGCCAGCCAGGAGCTCTCTGTCATTGTCAGATTAACACTTGAGTTAAACTCTTGTAAATCACTCACATTATGCTGCTGGTGGGATAACAAACATAGGCCCATTATGTTCTGCATCCTGAAGAGCTCTTGTTTCATTAAAATGTAACCTACATTTTAAGCCACATTTACATATTTATGTAAAAAAGTAAGACGACTTTTCTGAGTATTAACACCTTGCTTCAGTGCTAGAGGCCAGATAAAGCAAGAAATCATTGTATGTACATTTCCTTCTCTGGTCATGGCTGTACATAACATGGAGATGCCCATGGAGAAGCTGCAGTTTTAGAAGAGTATAAAGGCCTTTACTTCTGTCCTGTTTTTTGGTTCCACTCCTAGTTTTAGCTTCAAAGATCCTGATTCACATTTGTCCTAAGACTGCAAAGTGTGAACAAGGCCCCACATTGAATTTAGTGACATAGTCTATGCTCTAGGGCTGTGATGGCTAACCTCTAGCACTCCAGCTGTGGTAAAACTACCACTCCCAAGATGTACATTTGCTTGGCTGTTCTCAGAACTCCATAGAAATAAATTGAGCATGCTGGGAGTCGTAGTTTCACCACAGCTGGAGTGCTGGAGGTTAGCCCTCACTGCCCTAGGGTAATCTAGAGGCTTGACAACAATCCTACAGTACTAAAGGGGTTGTCTCACTTCAGCAAATGGCATTTATCATGTAGACAAAGTTAATACAGGGCACTTACTAGTGTATTGTGATTGTCCCTATTGCCTCCTTTGCTGGCTGGATTCAATTTTCCATCACATTATCGACTGCTCATATCCAGGGGTTACAACCAAACTGCAATCCAGCAGTGGTGCTCGTGCTAGCACACTATAGGAAAAAGCCACTGTCCCACCCACCAGAGGGGCAGGCATATTTTCCTATAGAGTGCAAGAATGGTCACCGTTGCCAAATTGCTGGGAAAAAAATGAAATATTTATTATATGCAAATGAGCCTCTAAGAGCAACGAGGGCGTTGCTGGTTTACCTAGACGTTCAGATCTCTCTGCAACTGCTGCACCCTCTGCACTTTGATTGACAGGGCCAGGCAGTGTAAATTTGATGCCTCTGTTGCTCCAAGAGGCTCATTTGCATATATATAAAACATAATTTTTCTCAGCAATGCGGGCACATATGAACATGGGACCAACACAGATTCCTTCAGCTGCCAAGCGCACATGAAACAGGTCAGCCAGTTTCATAGGTAAAAATCTGCTGACATGTCCTTTAAGAAATATTTGACTTACTGTGGAGGGTTCCCCGGTACATCTATTCTCAGGAGCCTCCACCATCCTTAAGCCAGCACCGACAACCTATACTGAGTACATTAACAGCTTCAGTGATACTTTCTGACTTTTTTTTTTTCAGGCTACAGAATGAATATTGCTTTTAGTTATGCACTTTGCTAACCAGTGGTCTAAATATGTTCAGGGGATTGCTTATTTAACTGAAGATGTGGCCTTTGGATGGTGATGCCAGATTTCCACCCTACTACTAAGATCTGGAATTGTAACATTAAAGAGAATGTGTCATCAGAAAAGGGCCAATTATCACATTTTTATGTTGTCAATATCTATATTTAAACAAAAAACATAAAATCCTGCATTTTTCACACTGGTCACTGAGCCTAATAATAGACACCACTTCTTGGTCTGTACAGATCACTTTAGTACAGTTACCTGCTTATCTGTCATTCTAATCCTGCCTGTAATGATATCACATCTGTGTATAGATAAGACAGGATCTCCCATTCTTTCCTTGTACAATGATCTCTGTACAGGTCACAGAGAATTCCTAGAAAACGCTCCCATAGAAGTCAACGAGTCAGCTCCTGTTCATAGTGTCTATGGCCCTTGGGGCTGCCGTAAAGCAATTATTTTTTAAATGCTTTGTAAATGCTGTTAAGACAAGATCAGGCAAGATGGCTGCCCCCATAATCATGTTCAGAAAATAGAATAAATAAATCTGTAATCAGAAAATAAATACAGATTAGAAAATAGGATATGTGTTTCTATATGGTTTTAACTGGCAGATTATTTTTTGGGCGACACATTTCCTTTAAGCAGACGGATAATTCTATATATTTAAAAGCACGTCTGGTCCTATTTAGTGACTTTAGGGAAAAGTAGCCCCAATAGGCAAAATGCATATCAGTCTTTCCTTTATACCATACTTCCCCTTCCTTGTGGATCCATTCCTGGATTTGGCTCCAAAAATTTGCATGTGTACTTCAAGCCTTAAGTAACTTAAGTAAACAGGAGGGTAGCACGGAAGCACTGAAAAACTATAAGGAAAAAAATAGAACATGTAAAAAACAAATAAAAGCGGCCAAACTAGAGACCGAGAGATTAATTGCCAAAGAGAGTAAAACTAACCCTAAAATGTTCTTCAATTATATAAATGGTAAAAAGTATAAATCTGAAGGTGTCGGCCCTTTAAAGAGTAATGACGGGGGAGTCGCAGAGAGCGACGAGGAGAAAGCAAAGCTGTTGAATATTTTTTTCTCCAATGTATTCACTGAGGGAAAAAAAACTGTCAGATGAAATGCTGAATGTAAAAATAAATTTCCCATTAAAACTGTCCTGTCTGACCCAGGAAGAAGTACAACAGCGACTTAAAAAGATTAAAATAGACAAATCGCCAGGACCGGATGGCATACACCCCATATCCTAAGGGAATTAAGTAATGTCATAGCTAGACCCTTATTTCTGATGTTTGCAGACTCTATACTGACAGGGAATGTCCCACAGGATTGGCGCATAGCAAATGTGGTGCCAATATTCAAAAAGGGTCCAAAAACAGAGCCTGGAAACTATAGGCCGGTAAGTTTAACATCTGTTGTGGGTAAACTGTTTGAAGGTTTTCTGAGAGATGCTATGTTAGAGCATCTCAACGGAAATAAGCAAATAACGCCATATCAGCATGGCTTCATTAAGGGATCGGTCATGCCAAACTAATTTAATCAGTTTCTATGAGGAGGTAAGTACTAGACTTGACAGCGGCGAATCAATGAATGTCGTATATCTGGACTTCTCCAAAGCATTTGACACTGTACCACATAAAAGGTTAGTATATAAAATGAGAATGCTCGGACTAGGAGAAAACATCTGTATGTGGGTAAGTAACTGGCTGAGGGATAGAAAACAGAGGGTGGTTATTAGTGGTACACACTCAGATTGGGTCACTGTCACTAGTGGAGTACCTCAGGGGTCAGTATTGGGCCCCATTCTCTTCAATATATTTATTAATGATCTTGTAGAAGGCTTGCATAGTAAAATATAAATTTTCGCAGATGACACGAAACTGTGTAAAATAATTAACACTGAAGAGGACAGTATACTACTACAGAGGGATCTGAATAGATTGGAGGCTTGGGCAGATAAGTGGCAGATGAGGTTTAACACTGACAAATGTAAAGTTATGCACATGGGAAGGAATAATGCAAGTCACCCGTACATACTAAATGGTAAAACACTCGGTAACACTGACATGGAAAAGGATCTAGGAATTTTAATAAACAGCAAACTAAGCTGCAAAAAACAGTGTCAGGCAGCTGCTGCCAAGGCCAATAAGATAATGGGTTGCATCAAAAGGGTCATAGATGCCTGTGATGAGAACATAGCCCTACCACTTTACAAATCATTAGTCAGACCACACATGGAGTACTGTGTACAGTTCTGGGCTCCTGTGAACAAGGCAGACATAGCAGAGCTGGAGAGGGTCCAGAGGAGGGCAAGTAAAGTAATAACTGGAATGGGGCAACTACAGTACCCTGAAAGATTATCAAAATTAGGGTTATTCACTTTATAAAAAAGATGACTGAGGGGAGATCTAATTACTATGTATAAATATATCAGGGGTCTGTACAGAGATCTATCCCATCATCTATTTATCCCCAGGACTTTAACTGTGATAAGGGGACATCCTCTGCGTCTGGAGGAAAGAAGGTTTGTACACAAACATAGAAGAGGATTCTTTACGGTAAGAGCAGTGAGACTATGGAACTCTGCCTGAGGAGGTGGTGATGGTGAGTACAATAAAGGAATTCAAGAGGGGCCTGGATGGATTTCTGGAGTGTAATAATATTACAGGCTATAGCTACTAGAGAGGGGTCGTTGATCCAGGGAGTTATTCTGATTGCCTGATTGGAGTCGGGAAGGAATTTTTTATTCCCCTAGGGTGAGGAAAATTGGCTTCTACCTCACAGGTTTTTTTTTTGCCTTCCTCTGGATCAACTTGCAGGATAACAGGCTGAACTGGATGGACAAATGTCTTTTTTCAGCCTTATGTACTATGTTACTATGTTATGGAACTTGGATTTAATTTGCTGCTTCACCCTTTATATACTGTACCAGCAATTATCCATGGTCAAGGCATTGTGAGTTTTTGGTCCCCTCTTCCTAGAATCATGTGGCACTGTTTCCCCAGCACCCCTAGCTAAGCCATTGTAGTAAGGGGTACTAGAGGTGTTAGTCCTGTAAAATTTAATCCCAGCTCAGGCCTTCCCAAGAACTACAGTACATCTCATATTATTTAACTCATCTTTAAAGACACAGGCATATCTTAGGGTTCATCACAGGGAGAGTGGTCCTCTACCATAGGTAATGTCACACCATGACTACCACCAATCCCAATATTCAGTGACTTACAATTGTGCCTCAGATGTTCATAATGCAGCACACAGTAACAGGGAAAACCACAAATTCATAATGTTCACCGCTGTTCCCCTTATGTAGCATTCATGCCCACTACCTGCAACCTAGACAGTATTATTTACCCTTTTGCACCCCCTAGAAAGGTAATAATGTCCCATGAGCTCCCCCTTAAATCATGAGTATTGTGTTCCCCCTAAATATTTAAGCCCCTGTGCACCCGCTACAAAATAATAATGCCCCTGTGTCCCATTAATAAGTACTGCCTTTGTTCCCCCTTAATAAGTAATAATGCCCCCTGTGTCCCTTTAATAAATAGTAATGCTCCTTGTGCCCTCCGAGCAATTAATAATGACCTACATGTCCCACACACAGTTACCACCCAAAAAACTAAAACCTTGTTGCTTACCTTGATAATACAACAAGCTCGATGAGCTGGTTTTCCTGTGCAGGTGGCACAATGCAGTGATGTCATCATGGCCGACGTCCCGTAGGCTGCATGAGTGAACTGGCCTGTGATTTAGAAGACAAAGAATGGTAGAGCAGGAAGCCTATAACTCCTGCTGACACTGATGCAGTTGATAGTGGTGCTTGCCCCTGGTGGGCTCTGACATGCAAATGGGCAGGGGGTCACCATCACTATCCAGCTGACTAAGCCTCAGATGACAGGAAATGTTACTTTCCATTGGTGCATATTCTTTTATTTGTCTTCTATTTCCATCCGTACTTATACCTGTAATTGATATGATATTTTCTATTATTCAAACCTGGAATACAGTTTTTGATTTATGGGATCGAACTTGCCTTGCTAACAATAGTTTATATTGCAATTATTTTTACTCTTTGTCTTACGTCTAGGCAGAAATAAAGAAATGGTGCTATTCAGGTGACAAAAACATGAGATTGAAGGAATCAATGACCTGGAAACTGTAACAGCAACAGAAGTCACAACAATATCAGCATCAATGGTACATTTTGCTGTTCTGAGTTAAATGGTGAGTAAATTCTGGATTTGGCAGAGACATTCTTTATTCTGAATGTCCCTCATATTTCTCCATGGGATGGAGCATATGTTTACAATAATTTTTACTCATGAAGATACTTACTTCTGTGTTTTATCATTGCACCAATTACGTCACCTACCAAGGTGGGGATGTAAAAAAGTTACAACTACTTTGAACACAGTGGCCGACATATGCTAATGGAATTGCTTTTAGACTTGGTCATAAAATACACCAAAATTTGGAGCAATTTGGCACGATTTGGTGCAATTTGGTATATCTTGTTTCAGAAAAATCTAGTCAACCTAGCTTGCCAGGGGGCATAGTTTGTGGGAAGACACATAGTTTGTGGGAAGACAAGAGGCTTGGAGTAAGATGTCACATTATAGGGCTAAAATATATATTTTTTTTTGCAAAGTAAACCAACAAATAGTTGGTATAAAGTTAGACAAAAGTATCTCGCTATGCAGCAAATTTATCATCCAGCCTAAGCTACTATGATAAATTTGGTGCATCTTTAGTCTACCTATTGAAGGTTACTCTATCTACAGGATTAGTAAACCTGCCCCACTGTATTGCTGCTTCAGAGAAATTTTTGTTCCATTTCAAACCCTTTCAACCCTTGGTGAACTAGAATACTGTGCCCTATAGACAGGAATATAACCTTGAGCACATAGGAGACTTTCTCACATTTTTTATGGCATACGTTTTCCTCCTAGTCACATATATTTGTGGTGTGGGAACATGGCAGTCTGTTGGATGTCTTACACTGTCCAGTAGCTCAAGATTGGCCACCCCAAGAAACAAGGGGTAAATGCCTTCAATGCATATTAAGAAATGTACGAAATTATAGTATTTTAAGAATAACAATTCATGACTCAAATAATAGGGTATGTTAAGCCTGGATATGTGATCAGAGGGGTCAGAAGCTAGAACTACAATATGATAGTAAAATTTGCTACTACATATCACACTGTGCATCAGTAAGAAATATTCTAGGGAGCGCAATTGAAACAACTTATGTATAGACATCATGAAATCACACAAATGGAAGAATTCTCTATCATTTTACTAATACATAGTGCATTTTGCTTTTATTTTCCTTAACTACATGAATTCTTTTCCATATTCTTTTGTGCCGTATTGTGAATTAGTGTTGCATGTGCATAGTGATTCTCATTCACACACTGTAGTTTTCATAGAATGTTTATGTGGAAATTTTATTACATTTTAATTTAAATATATAATTTAATTAAATTTCCCCAATTATTTGTATTTAATATATTTACCAACATTCCCTTTTTTAATGGATTTCTTTGGTCATCTATATTTCAGGGACGGCCCTATTTTCTGAGTATAGAAGCAAAGGGGCACTTTTTTAAAAATGTTTTCCTCCACTTACTATCTCTGCTCACATTCTTCTCTCTATATATCGATGGCACAGACACTGCATCATTAGCCAGCCAGAGAGCCCTGTGATAAGCTGAGCTGATCTGGGATTAGCCGATAACTGATGATTCGGTGTCTGTGCGCCCAGCAATTTATAGCCATTTACTAGAATAGAGGAGCTAGATCCTGTGATGCTGCTGTTATTTAAACTTTTCACTACGCTAGATCACCATGAGTGTTAGCATAAACCCTTTTACTAACACAGACTACCAGGGATATTATAATTAGCCCCATCACTACCCTAGATTGGCAGGGATGGAATTATTAAAGGGACTCTATCAGGAGGTTCATGCCTGAGAGTTTCTCTTATATGTTTTACTCTGAAACACTCTGCAACTTCAGAAAAAAAACAAAAAAAACATGGTTTAACGGACAGCTGGAAACAGGAAGAAAGAAATGTACAGTTCATCTGTTATCTTAAAGGGAGTCTTTCACCTAAACTGACCATTATAGAACACTAACACCATGATCTGCATTATAGTCCCCATATTGGAATGCTGCTTACTGCATTGCTGCCCGCCCGTCGCTTATTTTCGCAAAAAAAACACTTTTATACAATATGTTAATTAGGTTTTGAAGGTGCCCAGGGGCGCCGTTCAAGCGGCCAGTGCCCAGGCCCCTCGTAGCTTTTCATATGAAACCCCTCCCCTTTCACCCCTCTGGCTCGCCCTAGGTTCTTCAGAAGTCCAGCGTCAACGCCGTTCACAAGATTTGCCATGCCTGTGCACTTCATTCCCCATTCTGGCACATGCACATTAAACGCTCTTGTGCCTCTGCCCATAATGGGGAATGAAGGGCGGAGGCATGGCGAATCTTGTGAACAGCGCTGGCGCTGGATTTCCGAAGAATCTAGGGCGGGCCAGAGGGGTGAAAGGGGAGGGGTTTCATATGAAAAGAGACGAGGGGCCTGGGCACCAGCCGCTTGAACGCCGCCCCTGGGCACCTTCAGAACCTAATTAACATATTGTATAAAAGTGTTTTTTAGCGAAAATAAGCGAAGGACAGCTATACGGTAACTAGCATTCCAATATGGTGACTATAATGCAGATCATGGTGTTAGTGTTCTATAATGGTCAGTTTAGGTGAAAGACTCCCTTTAAAGGGGTATTTCAATCTAATAATGTTATGGCATATCATTTGGAAAATAAAGATGGGACAGATTTGATATTAAAAAATAAAAAAATGTATACATATTTTAAGTTTGAACTAGACCAACTAATAGGTGGTATAAAGTTAGACTGGACAGTCTATCATCGGCCACTGTGATAAATCTGGTGTAGCTTAAAGAGGCTCTGTCACCTGTTTCAAGTATACCATGCTAGATATATAGTAAGGTAGGGCTCCAAACCCTGATCACAAACATACCTTTATTTCCCTTATTTCAGGTCCGATCACACTGTAAAATCCACTTTTAAAAATATGCTAATGAGCAAACGGAGCACTCGGAAGTGTGCTTATTGCTTCTGAGCACCGGATTTCTGACACCCTCCTGCCTGTTAGTGCCGCCCTGTATTCAATAAAAACGCCCCCATTCATTTGATTGACAGCGCTAGACTCACTGGTCTAGTGCTGAGATCCCGGGCATGCGCATTACAACGTATGATGTCGCGTGTGCACAAGAGGTTTTGGACTTGCCGAGGTTGACAGTGCAAGTGTAGCGACAATTATAAAAGAAAGGCATTTATTTCTGCCCTTTTTATGAACCACTCCTAGTTTTAGCGTCAATTATCCCACATTTGTCCAAAAATTCCATGGTGTGCACAAGGCCACATATTGAATTTAACCTCTGCCCTAGGGTAATCTATGAGTGAAAAGCTTGACAACAATACCATAATATTAAAAGTGTAAAAAAATATAGATTTGTGAAATGTTGGGCTTATTTTGTGCTACAATTTTGCAACATTTTGCATATACACTACTGACTTCAGTATTGAAAAAAGGGTGGGGAAGTAGGAGTCTACAGCTATGTTAATTACGGTAGCTTCACTTCAAATTTATCAATGTGACTTTTTTTTTAAGTCACAAACTCATTCCAGTATGGGCTTGGCTTAAAAAAAAACTTGAAGAGCATTTAAAGGCAAAAGTGAATGCAGACCTGATTTCCATTTCATCAAGGAAACAATAATTAAATATTAAAGAGAACTAAACCACCCATGAGAAAAAGATCAACAGGGGATTGACACACATAGTGAGGTATTTAAAGCTGGCCATACACATTGGTCTTTTGTTGGCCATACCCAAAAAGAACTGGCTGAGCCGATACTCTGTATGGGGAGCTCCTGACTTTCTCCTGACAGATGATGTCAGGGAGATAAAGATTGTGCGAAAATAATCTCTTCACCCGATCCTTTTGTTATCCCAGGAGATAAGCCACCACCAAAAGTGTCTGACAGGGGCTTCCTCCACCCTCCTCATGAAGTAAAAATATGCGTTTGGCCAATCTGAACATGTATGTGTATGGGGAAGCCGGTAGGAAGTCAGGAGAGATATCTGTTGGCTGACATTTATTGAATGTGTATGGGCACTTCAAGTCTCAAAAATAGGATTTCAGAGGTACAGTGTAATACTTGTTCCGGCCACAATTACTGTAATAGCTTTACTGCAATTGCATTCTAAGGATTTAAACTAATTACTCTTAATTATGCTTAATTATCTATGTCCAAATTACTTCATGATTCTTTTGTTCATCGCCAAACTTCTGTAGTCATTAGCTTTATCTATTTATTTTTGTGATAAGACACTGCTGCTCAATAAGTGTTAACGGAGAATATTTTATTCTTATATTATAAGATGTTTCCGACTATTCCTGGCCAATGTTACATATCTCTGTAACTCTACAGGTGCATTCAGAAAACGCTATTTACCCACTGATATGTGCACCCTGTAGCTCTACTTGGGCAGGAAGCACATTATTGGATAATTGGCTCTAATATATATGCCACTTTCCCAAAATCCCAAAGTCAATTCTTAGTACAGCAATGAGGGTTTACATTGGCAGCCTGGGTACCTATAAAGCATAGGCTCACTTTTACAATGAAATAACCTTTAAATACATTACAAGCAAACCAATTTTCCTGTATAATAGGAAGCTTAGTGGATCCTGCTGGGCCTGGTTATTGTTTTGTTGGTGTTTAGTTATGAAGACAATTCACTCAAAGATAGGACTGGCACTATGCACAGATAGCTTGAAATGACCCTTTTCATAGACGACTGTGGTGCAGAATAGTAAGAAAAAAGGTTCAAGTGCAATAATGCGAAAGCAAAATAGGAAATGTGTTACCAAAAATGTTATTTGCCAGTTAAAACCACATAGGAACACATCTCCCTTTTTATAATCTGTTTTTATTTTCAGATTGGATATTTTTTTATTCTATTTCCTGAAAATGAATTTGGGGGTGGACCTCTTGCCTGAGTTGTTCTTAACAGCATTTAGAAAGCATTGAGAAAATCGCCATAAACACAATGGTCTGAACGGGACCTCATTGACTCCTATGGGTCAGTTTTCTAGACATGCTCTGGGATCTGTACAGAGGTCATTGTACAGGGAAAGAATAGATAAGCTTTAACAATCACCTATTGTGAATGGTTGATCCTGTCTTTTCTAGACACATAGGTGATATACATATAGGCAAGATTAGAATGACAGATAAGCAGATAACTACAGTAAAGTGATCTGTACAGACCATAAAGTGGCGCCTATTATTCGGTTTAGCGGTCAGTGTGAAAAATGGAGGATTTTTTGTTTTTTGTTTAAAAATAGATATATTGAAAAAAAAAATAACTATGTTATTTAAAACATAACAATGTGATTTAAACAATATGTAATTTTTTATGACACATTCCCTTTAAAGAGAACCTACTCCCGTCCCATCACAGAACATGTCTAGAAAAAATTCCCATAGAACCCAATGAGGCTCCCCCCTCATTCTATTGTGTTGATGGTCCAAGTGGCTGTTCTCAAAGAACAGGAAGTCTTGACTAGTGTTGATCACGAATATTCGAATTTTGAATTTTTGTCGCGAATATAGGTACTTCGAAAATTCGCGAATATTTCGAATATAGTTATATATATTCGTAATTTCGAATATTCAAATTTATTTTTTTTATTTTATTTTTATTTTTATCAGTACACATGATCCCTCACTGCTTCTAGCTTGTGGGCCAATAAGAAGGCTGCAATATACTTGACTTTAGGAGTAGTAGTGTTTGTGAATTTTGCTCTATATTCGTTTTTTTCGAATATTCGCTATATTGCTATATATTCTTGTTTTAGAATATTACAAATATTCGAAAAAACAAAGTTATAGCAATATAGCGAATATTAAAAAAACGAATATAGAGCAATTTAGCTAATATAGTGCTATAATCTTCTTTGTCTAATAGTTGTAATTTTTTTCTCATCTGAAGTTCAGATTGGAAAAAAATTACAACTATAAAAAAAAGATTATAGCACTATAGTAGCTAAATTGCTCTATATTAGTTTTTTTCGAATATTCGCTATATTGCTATATATTCATGTTTTAGATTATTGCGAATATTCGAAAAAACTAAGTTATAGCAATATAGCGAATATTCGAATCCGAAAATTCAAATTACGAAAATTCGCATTTTACACAATCATTACCTTTACGATTTTTCGAGCAAAAATAAATAGCGAATTTTCGAATTTTCGAATATTCGATGAATATTCTACAAAATATTCGCGAAATATCGCGAATTCGAATATGACCCCTGCCGCTCATCACTCGTCTTGACATATTTTAGGCTTAGTAGCCAGTGTTAAAACTGCATACCTCTAGATAGGTTCATGGAAAATAAAAGAAAATACACAAAAACATTCTAAAAAAACATATTTTTAATATAAAAAATGCTTATGTGTCTCAAACCTATGGGTTTTAAATCATAGCATAACAATATAGTTAGAAACTTCTGTTTAATGTAAGGTGAAACGCCACCCAAACAAATATGGTACTGGAATTAGTGATTAACCCATCATTCAATGATCTTTCACGATAGAGACATATCATATCAATACAAATATATTACAAGTAAGAAGCACATAGGCCTAAAATGCAAAATAACTTTTTTTTTATGGATGTCCTGTTTATTGTGTCTTTAACATGATATAATAAAGCCTTCCTGTTATTGGATTTATGATGGATGCCAGAAAGATTAGATTACTTATAGTAAACTATTTCTTATCTATGTAATCACAGCAGTAAGTGCAAATGCAGTCCATGCAACATATGCTAATACAGTGTAATTTCATAGCCCGGACTCCAAAGCTTAGAGAAATACTTCAATGGACTCTTAGATGCTTCATTAGAATATAACTCACAGTCTGCTTGCTGATATCCTGCAGGAGAATGAGAATCAGTACACAGATAACGATTGCATATTTAGTATCTGTGTTTTTAGCTAGCCAAACATTACAGTAGTTCGAGGGGAGGTTGATAGGGCGACAGATTCCCTTTAGGAAAGTGTTACATGATATTAAAGCCGCCATTGGCAATCTGACTGCTTATACTCATTCTTGCTGTCATGTTGTAACGTGGGATAAATGAATAAAATTGGTTGGAGCTATTGAAATAGAAGAAAGAAAGTAAAGTGTGACTACTATATTTTTTTATTTGCTAGTTTATTAGAGCTAGGCATGTATACCTGAGTTAGTCTGTCAATGATTGTCAAAAGTTCTGTAATTACTTTATAATAATAGCTTTTATTAATGTCCCCTGTCCCTTTCCACTGGTCTCTTAAAAAAATGTTGCTATGGCTTGTCCGTCTCCGGCTCATTGTAAACAGAAGACAGAGGTTTGGTCCTTCACACTGCATGCCTGCATTAGACTTCAGAGTGAGGAGGCGTGTCTCTCAGTAATCCAATCTGATTGGCTAGCAGAAAGCTGCTAGCTACAGCAAGTGTGTATGGGAACTGAGGGAAGGCAGTTTTGGCCTCAGAGAAATGACAAAAGAGCCATCTTGCGAAGATCCTCATATTGTAGGGGTTAAAAAAGCTGTCACTAAGGGAAAGCTCAAAGAAAACAGTGGTATGTAAATAAACTAAAAATTGCTTTATGCATAATGCTGCACCAGCAGTAACATATGCTAACATTGATTTTTGGATAAAAACATGACACGTTTACCAGGATTTACTTACTGATGAACTACCCTCAGAATCAGTCTGATTATCTGTCCATTCAGGAAAAATATGCCCCATGTTTTTTTCCATTCGCTTTTCACACAGAACTGGTCTATTCAAGTGAACTAAACTGACAGCACATGCATGACACCTGGTGCTGTCCATTTTTCACTCACGGTTGCTAGGAGATGAGTGTTATTCTTCAGTTTTTCTTCACATGTGTGAAAAACGGAGGCAGTCCTGATGGAAAAAAAATTAAATACTGAAAGCAATTGCAGACAAAACTGATTAAACTTGCAAGCAAAACCATCTGTTTTTACTGACAGATTCCAGATGTGAAAAAGGCCTTAGGATAGGTCAAGAATAAGAGATTTCTGGAAATCCCTTTCAACTTTGTGTAATAGAATGGCTGCATGAAAACTGACAAAAAGAAAAAATGGTAGTCTAAGTCAAGTTCAATAGGATGTTTTGGGCAGGCAGATTTTGCAACCTTAATATGGACCTAAAATGCAGCCATGCCATTGCCTAATAGTTATTTCTGTTAAAGCAATTTTTTCTCCTATTTAGGTTGTTTGTCTCATAAACCCATTCTAATGCATATATTGTAATAACCAAAATTAGACATCCTTATATTCCATATGCTAGGATACAACGCCACATATACAATGCCTTTGTAATCAAAGCATGTTCTAAGGAAAGCTATTGTCTCATTTTTAGTGTTGGAAAATGATTCACATGGCAGATGTCGGCTGGCTGGGAAGGACAGAATGTCTGCACCAGCTTCTTTTTTATTGATTGATCTTTCGCCATTATATAAGTATGTTTGAAAAAAATAACAGTAGAGTTACACAACCTGAGAACAATTATATCTTTCAATTTATAAACCATACATGAACAGTTTTATTCTACCCAGAATCTGACCATATAGCTTTAATAGGCTATAAGCACAAGCTACCGCTTACCCGACAGTCATGCTGAGAGGTGTCTTCTTCATGCCTGCCCAAATACTGGCATGTGAAAGTAAACTTACATGGTTACTATATTATTGTGTTGGGAAAAAAAATCACTGGTGATCACATGGTTCCTCCATGTCATAAGTAAGAATAAAACAACTAAAGCAGCTATGTTGAAACACAGAATCATAGTTCTCTTCTAATTAGACAACATGAACATGACTTGAACAGGGATTTTGACGTTTTTGGTACCATTTAGTCAAATATGAATTAACCTGATTCTAATTAGCTCTAGGACAGGTTGATCAGTTATCAAGAGTATAAACAGATTCAAGATCAAAGAAAAAGAGGAAATATTACCAAATGTTTGATGATGCTCTCCCTTGTTTCATCTTCTGGGATCCTTTCCTGTTTTTGATAGCAAAGAAGGAAAATGCATTCCCCTAGTATATGTGATACAGAAACCTAGCCCAGATATAAAAAAATATAAAAACATTTACTTGCAATTCAATAACACTTTAGGATAGATCCTTGCTAGAGAAGAATGAATTTCTTGAAATTTGTTTCAGGTACAATTCTAAAATATTGGTGGGCAAATCCATTCAAGCTTTTTAACGCAAAGCCAGTGTTAGTAATGTCAAAGTGATGTGACATATATGTAACAAACAGCCTATTTAACCCTTTCAAGACACAGTTTTCACCTTATGGACCCAGCCAGATTTTGAAAATGACGTGTCACTTTATGTGCTAATACCTTTGGAGTACTTTTATTAATCCAAGCTATTCTGAGATGGTTCATCATGACATATCATACTTAATGTTAGTGGTAACTTTGGATCCATATTTTTTTTTAGCAATTTTATAAATTTGGATTTCTCTGCTTTTAAGATAGATAGTGATACCTCATAAAATAGTTATTTATTAGAATTGAAAATATGCCTACTTTATGTTAGCATCTTTTTGTAAATGTTATTTTATTTTTAGGACATTAGAATACTTGGAATTTTAGAAGAAATCTTCCAAATTTTTCACAAAAATTTGCAAAACTGACTTTTTTGAAGGACTAGTTCAGGTTTGAAGTGACTTTGGGGGGCTTACATAATAGAAACCACCCACAAATGATCCCATTTTACAAACTGCATCTCTCAAATTATTCAAAACTGATTTAAAAATTTTGTTAACCCTGTTGTGTTCCAAGTGAATTAAAGAAAAATTGAGAATTTTGCAGAATTTTCACTTTAATCAATTTGTTCCTATAACACAAGATTATGATTACCCTAATTCTGCAGTTTATAGGTACACCTCAT
Organism: Bufo bufo; assembly: GCF_905171765.1. Lineage (NCBI taxonomy): Eukaryota > Metazoa > Chordata > Amphibia > Anura > Bufonidae > Bufo > Bufo bufo. The sequence continues at coordinate 435,319,451 of NC_053391.1, forward strand.
ATGTGTTTTTGGAGGGCAGATTTTGCTGGAATTGTTTATTGTGAACTATGTTACATTTGAAGAGACTCCAAAAGTAAAAGGAAAGTAAGCTCCCCAAGGTATTTTTCAAGGGGTGTCATGAGCACTTTGATGAAACAGGCATATCACTGACTTTAGAAACACTTGGCTGTGAAAATTAAAAATTCCATTTTTATAACAATAAAATGTTGCTTTAAAGCTAAATCTTTCATTTTCACAAGGGATAACAAGAGAAAATCACCCTACAATTTGTTACCCATTTTCACTTGAATACAGCAACACCCCATATATGGCTATAAACTGCTGTATGGGCACACAGCAAGGTTCAGAAGCGAAGGAGCAACAGATCGATTTTGGAGGGCAGATTTTGTTGGAATAGTTTATTGGGGGCTATGTCCAATTTGAGGTACCCCTACAGTTGGAAACCCCAAAAATAGACCCCATTTTGTTAATTACACCTAAAGGAATTTTTCAAGGGATGTAGTGAGCACTTTTACCTATCTCCTGTAAATGAAAACACCTTATATGTGGCCGTAAACTGTTGTATTGGCACACATTAGACTATAGAAGGGAAGGTGCTCCATAAGACTTTTGGAGGGCAGATTTCACTTAATGGTTTTTGGGCGCTACCATATTTGAAGAGATCATGTGGTACCCTTACAGTCGAAACCCTAAAGTGTGACCTAATTTTGTAAACTACACCCCGAACAAATTTTTCAAGGGGTGTATTGAGCACTTTGACCAAACTATTTATTTTAGAATGAATGTGTAGTGGAAGGTGAAATTTTTCCATAGATATGCCATTTTAGTGCCGATCTGTGTTCCCAATTTGTGCTACTGAGAAAAGTCAGCTCTCTAATTACTATACTGTGTTTCTTGATTGTGTTGCCTAATTTGTTGATTTACACTGTATTGGCTGACAATTGTTGATGCTCTAATATGAAATAAAAAAGAGCCCCTAAAAAGAGACCTCATTCTGTAAACTATACCTTCCCCCCAACTCATTTTTCAAGGGGCTCATTTTGCAGTTCCCCCCCCCCCCAGAAATGAATGTGTAATGGAAGTTGAAAAATGAAATTGCAATTGTTCCACAGTTACGCCATTTCTGTGCCCAATATGTTGTGCTTTTAAGCCACTGTGAAAAGTCAGCTCTCTAATTATTATACTGTATTTCCTACTGCTACTCCCAATACAGCGCCCTCTTTGCTGCTCAATGCCTTCAAATACTATACTGCAGCAATAACAGTAAGGTACAGAAAGCTCCCCATTGTAATAGTGCTCCCAGAGTGCCCTCAATAGTAGTAGTGCCGCCATTTAAAGTACAGTACACCCAATAGCGATAATGCTCCCCAAGAGTGTCCCCATAGTAACAATCCCTGACCATAATAGTTTGGGCATTTTTGGACGTGGCCAATGCAAATTATATATATATATATATATATATATATATATATAATAATATTAGGAAGGGAGATACATTTTTATTTTTTAAATGTTATTTTTAAAAACTTTTAAAAACTTTTTTACACTTACTTTAAGTCCCCCTAGGGGATTTTAACATGCAATCATTTCTTTTGTTTCTTTCATAGACTCCAATGATTTACTGTGTTCCTATCTGCCATAAGCCAGGCTCCATGGGGACATATCTGTCTGATTGTTTCTTCCATAGACTAAACTGATTTACTGTTCCTATCTGCCACAGGCCATGCTCCATAAGAACATAGCTTTGGCAGACCTCATATCCTTCAAAAGCCCTGAGGCTACCATAGCAACCTGAGGGAGCTGTCTAGTCCCCGGGAGTCCAGCACTCCCAAGAAAAGACCACACAGATGCTGTGGTCACAATTGTCCACGGTATCTGAGTGATTATATGTATGGACATTGCCTCTTGGTGTCTGCTCTATAAAATCTGCAGGCACCCAACAGCTACAGTGTCTGCTTGGCTTCTGAGTGGATGCCATGTTTATACTCTAGACTTCTGGAGCTGCAAAATATCATATTCCCAGCACCATAAGAAATACTTCCCCCCCCCCCAAATGGCAGTGTGTCTTATGAAGTGAATACTATGGCCAGGCGGTGTGTGATGGGGCAGTGAGGCATTGGCAAAAGAACATGAAGCTGTGAGTGCAGGAAAAACATCCGGATCTGTGAGTCGTGGCACGATCTGGAGCAGAAATAAGTTAATTTATTTATTTTATATCTCATCTGAGGTCTGATGGTGGTCTGATGAGGAATGGGGTCTGATCTGATGTCTGATGGGGGTCTGATTTGAGGTCTAATGAACAATGTGGGTCTGATATGAGATCTGATAGTGGTGGTCTAATCTGAGATCTGATGAGTAATGAACATCTGATAGAGATCTTATCTGAAGTCTGATGAAGAATGGAGTCTGATCTGAGGTCTGATTCGGAATGGGGGTCTGATTTGGGGATCTGATCTGAGGCCTGATGAAGATTAGGGGTCTGATTGGGGGGTTTGATGAAGATTAGTGCTCTGATCTGAGGTCTGATAAAAAAGTTGAGGTGATGTTAGTTCATAATTTTGCATGCAAAAATTCTCTACAGTTAAAAAATCTGAACACTATCCTAAAAATATAACATATCTATATTTTTTTTACACAAAAAGTGGCAAAAAATGAGCACAAATGAAAAAAAAAAAATTTTGCACAGAAAAGTGAACACAGGTTCTGATCAGTAATGTACGCACTGATCAGCAGTTGGTGGCCACTGCTCACACACAGAAAAACTGGTACAGGGCTGGAAAAAAATGACCCAAAATAGTCACAAAAAAGTGGTCACGGATTGTTTGGCATCCGCAAAAAGTGAATAGGAGGAAGGGGAAAGAGGGGTAGGGACAGGGATTAGGACTTAATGAGTATTCATCAAGGAGCTATAACTGCAGCAGATAAACAAAAAAAATCAGTGATAGCTTCAGCAGTTCCAGACAATCTTCTTTTAACAGGAACACTGAAGATCTCCGAGGCTCACTGAGGAAACACCACAAGTGTCAGTCAGGCAACAGAGCACTGGCACAAAGAACCTCTCTACACACAGCCACCAATTAGAATTGCTGCGTGCAGAGGGATTCTTCCTATTCTCTCTGCCTCTCTAGTGCTACTATTGGCTGGTATAGCATACCAACCAATTGCAGCGCTAACAGGGGATGCCAAACACTAGTGTCCCCTGTCTAACCTTGGAGGTGATTGGTGCTGTCCATTTCAGCACCAATCATCCCCATCAGAGCTCACTTGCAGCATCCTCACTGGTTTTATCAGCGAGAAAGCTGAGATTGTCCGGGCTGCATTGACTGGCCAATCACAGCGATCCGAGCTGCAGGGCGGAGACACAACCTCCCTAGGCACTAAATGAAGATGGCTGTCTGTTGGGCAGAGGAGCCATCCTAGTCTAGTCACCCTGCGGTAACTATGCCTAGTCATTAGGCAGTAACTATGTACACACTTTGCGCTAACGCTATGCTCACTGCGCTGTACATGCACATGCACTTGTCGTCTAGGTGTTAAAAACACACTGTACTGTCTGACATTATTTTTAAATTATAACATGGTCTACAAATTATCAATTTTTTGGGCATATGCCTTCTTCTCTGTCCTCTGATCTGTAAAATGTTGGTGGCTATTTTGAGAGATTCTCCCAAATCAAAATGCAAAGGATTCACACTCATCTGGAAACCAAATTTTTGGGAACTTTAAGATTTCATTAGCTCAGAATCGATTCACTCATTTCTAGTTCTCTCTATGTTTTGGGATAACTTTTGACATGAAATTCCATAACATAGACATGCCTTTGCCGTTGACTTGCATTAAAACCAAAATGTGTACTGTGTGTATAAAAATGCATCTTGCAATTCAATGTAGTTTAGAAAAAATGATACCAATGAAAGCTGACCAAATCTATGCCAAAAGGTCAATCTTTTGGCATATGTCTGGCTAATTAAAGTGGACACATTGTGCTGTCTTCCTGGTGTATTGGAATAACCAAAGCCTTATAAAATCTGAAATATTGTTACAGATCTGAAAATATTCCAATTTTCTTAAGAGTACATATATATCTATCTTTTGTTATAATTTATTAAAACTGCAATTTGCATGTTAACAAACTATGAAGTATCTTAGCACATGAAAAGCAAACGTGAAATCAGGATTATATAAAAAAGAGAATCAAAAGAATGTTTCCAATTTTTTGTCTCCTTCTCATTGCACACGGTAATAGTTAGCTCATAAATAATAGAAAAGCAGGACAAAGTCAATTCACCGTGAAGTGATGAAACAGAGATTAATAGGATACTAGAAACCCCTGATCTCATCAGGATCCTTCTGCACACCTGCATTGTGATTATATGCTTCCAGGTTTAATTTGCAGGAAACTTCCCTAAGTTATGTACAGTTTTCAGTGCAGAACATCTCTAGATAATTTCTGTTGTGCATATAATTGAAATGTTAAATTAAGTGGGATGGGGAATTATTGGTTTGTTTGAACACGTGAAGATGACAAAGTGTTTGTGCATGCATTAACAAAGGCAAAAGATACAATGTCGAGACATGATAGAATAAATCCCTTATAATAAATTACATTTCCATTTTATATTCACAGTATTAAAACAACATGGAAGCTTCACGGCTAATCGGCTATCTCTTAAAGAAGCCCTAAGGTTAGAAAGTCTGAGCATATTTCATTAGGTGTACATGTCCAGCTTCTATGATCTCTTTTAAACCTATTTAACTTTATTTATGTCATATTGCAATGTATGATATCTTGTTGATGTTTAATATCACCTATAGAGATGAGCAAATCGATTTTCAAAAAATCTGATACTTCATTAATTTCACAAACATTGTTCTGCCAAACGAATCTGAAGTCTTGGCGAATCGCTTTAGCAAAGCACGCTAAATGACATCAGTCATTTAAAATTTTAACATTTGCTACACTAGTGAGTGAAATAGGGCATGGAGGATAAAGAAAGAACATCACATGACCTTGGCTCCGGCTGGTGGGCATTCCTGCAATGCTTTGCAGGTATCCTAACAGTCAACCAGAAGGCACGATATTGGCTGGTCCATTAGGCTCTGATCTAGCTGTGAAGACATCATTGTGAGAGGATGTGTTTGCTCTGTCTCTGACAGACACCAATTAGAGACACAAGGCAGACATATTAGGGTCTTGCAGGTACAGGTTAGTGATATATTCAGTTACTGTATAAACAGTAGATTTAATTACTAGGTACAAAGTCAGGTTTTCTGTAGTTAGAGCACAGGGGAAGTTAGTGTACTGGGAATGGGTCTTACAGTGAGAGTAGGGGCCTGCACAAAGATTCTGCACAAGGATAATTTAAAGATACAGTGCTACTCTTTTTTTCTGTGCATGAGCCAGCCCTTTTCCCCAGTTTTTACCTGTTACAAAGATTCATACAGATAGTTCATAAGTGTGTTATAGGCATATTCCACACATCCCGAGCAGCATATATTTTATTGCACATGCTGTGCAACTGCAGCTCTTTCTTTCCTCAAATATGTTGCAATTTTGCGCATTTTAGTGCATCAATACCAGTGTACAATGCATTTGTAGCAGAAGACATTTAATTGTGCCCATGTTTATTACAATAAAAACTGTTAGTGCATGAATACCAGTACGAGTGTGTTCTCAGCCAGGGGACGTTTAATTACACCTATGTTTATTGCTAAAAAAGAACAGTTACAATCTTGCTACCATTTATAAGTGTGCAATTTAACGCATTGTTGTGTATTATAACCAGTACACAGTGTGTTTGTAGCAGAGGATTTTTAATTGCACATGTATTTACTTCCAAAAAAGCTGTCACAATTTTTATATTGTTCATAAGTGCGCAATTTAGAGCATTTTAGTGCATCAGCATCAGTGTACAGTGTGTTCAGAGCAGGAGATTTTTAATTGTACCTGTTGCAATTTTTTTACCATTTATATGTGCACAAATAAGCATGTTTTCCGGAATCACCGAAAGCATTTAGTTTGGCCACAAACTGTTGAAAATTTTAATACAAAAATTATATTTAGCATAGATTATTATAATTAAAAGGGGTATTCAAGTTACATTTTTATCCCTATCTACATAATAGGGAATAACTATTAGATCGTGGTGGTCTTACCACTGGATAGGAATGGCCAGTTGGGCATGTTTGCTGCCACTCCATTTATTTCAGGGGGCTGAGTTGGTACAGGGCCCCTGTTATTCTGATCAGTGGGGGTCCTAGCGGTAGGACACCCACCGATCTATTAGTTATCCCCTATCCTATGGACAGGGGATAACAATGTAACTGGAATACCACTTTGAAGGAAAATAGGTGATCTCCCTATCACACTGTTTGCATAGACACATAACTATAGTTCACCTGTTTAAAAATTAGGCCTTTAATGCAATGAAGGTTTCATCATACCTCTTGTTGCACCCAAGCTCAACTCATTTCTGTGGCCAGAACCTCCCTGGCTGCTTTGATTAACAGGGCCAGACAGTGGCAAAGCAGCAAGGGAGAGGCTAGCCATAGGAATGAGTGGAGCTTGGGTGCAACAAGAGGTATGATGACACCCTCATTGCACTAAAGGCCTAATTTTCATATCAAGAAGATGTGTAATAACTCGGGAATGGAGCCTCAGATCAGTAAAAGAAAAACAGCATTTTAATCAAGTCAACTACAGTTACGTGTGTGCAAAAATTTTAACCTGACATATTGGTCTGGTAGTGCAGGCTGAAAATCTGTGTCAGACCTAGGGCAAGCTTGGATGGTGGGAGTAGTAATGTGGTGTCACCTAGTCAGTGATCTCCAAAATACTGGCTGTTATGTCTGGCAAAAACTCCATGTATCAAAGTCATGTACTTGACTGACAAAGTGTCATTTAAAAAAAAGAGTGATAATTAGAGATGAGCGAATTTTTTAAAAATTCGATTCGGCCGGTTCGCTGAATTTTTCGAAAAAAATAGCTTGGATCTGAATTTATTTGCGTCAAAACGCGTTAAAAAATTGCTATTTCCGGGCTGCAGAGAGCCTTTATAGGAGTGTAGAACACTGTGCCTTGCAATAACACGCATAGGGAGTTTGCTGTGGTAGTGAAACAATACTGTGAGTCAGTATGACAAGCACATGACAGACGTCACTCTTAGAATCACTGCACACTTCACTTATTTGGGCAGTCACGGGGCCAACACTGACCAAATAACTCAAGTAAGTCCTACAGGTCGATGTTAGCGTCAAGAAGAAGCGCACTCCTTTTACACCATCGCCAGTTGATTCCACATAGATGTCTACAGAACCTGTTCTATTAAACGCTTATACAAGTAGAGCCCCCCGACAGAGTGGAGAAGGTGTCAGCAGTAAGTTTGTGCTGACGTCACTGATTAATTTGCCCTTCCTCTGATCCGTCAAAACAATAATCCACAAAAAACAGATCCAGTCTGTGGAGCATACGCCTTCACTCGGTCAGCATTTGCTCAATAATCCATCAGTATTGCTAATGCCAAAAAAACAGGAGTAGATGTAAAACAGAGATGACACGTGAAAGGAATATTTGCATGTCTTCTGTGTTTTGTACCCACTCCTGCTTTTGGCTACCAAATCATAAGCCAATTCTGATGGGACCATACAGGCCTTGCAGCTGCTACACAGACAGGATCCGTTGTGGGTCTAATTTTTCCTTCCTTATGTCAGATCAGAAGAAAGGTCAAATAAATCATTATGTCAGCCAGGCCGAAAGGCAAAATAGTGGCCCAGTCATGAAGTGGGGAGGGTGGGAAAAGCATGAGAAGTCCACAGAGTGGCCCTATGACATAGTTGTGACATGAAAGCAGCATCATTAGGTCACAGAAAGGCACAATGACAGACTCTGAAGATGGCAGCATCATCAGGAGGCCACAGAGTGACACAATGACCGAGTCTGGAGGTGGCGACAGAAACAGCATCAGGAGGATACCACAGAGTGGCAAGGTGACATAGTCCGGAGATGGCAGTAGCAGCAGCAGCATCAGGAGACCACATAGTGGCAAGATTACATAATGTGTAGATGGCAGTAGCAGCAGCAGCATCAGGAGGATACCACCGAGTGGCAAGGTGACATAGTGTTGAGATGGCAGTAACAGTAGCAGCATCAGGAGAACAGATAGTAGCAACATGACATAATGTGTAGATGGCAGTAGCAGCAGCAGCATCAGGAGGATACCACAGAGTGGCAAGGTGACATAGTGTGGAGTTGGCAGCAACATGAGGAGACCACAGAGTGGCAAGGTGACATAATGTGGAGATGGCAGCAACAGGATACCACATAGTGGCAATGTGACATAGAGTGGAGTTGGCAGCAGCATGAGGAGACCACAGAGTGGCAAGGTGATATAATGTGAAGATGGTAGCATGAGGAAACCAAACATTGGCAAGGTGACATGATGTGGAGATGGCAGCAGCAGGATACCATAGAATGGCATGGTGACATAGTTTGGAGGTGGCAGCAGCATCAGGAGGCCACAGAGTGGCAAGGTGACATAGTGTGGAGTTGGCAACAGCATGAGGAGACCACAGATTGGCAAGGTGACATAGTGTAGAGATGGCAGTAGCAGCAGCAGCATCAGGAGACCACAGAGTGGCAAGGTGACATAGTGTGGAGATGGCAGTAGCAGCAGGAGCAGCTTCAGGAGGCCACAGAGTGGCAAGGTGACATAGTGTGGATATGGCAGCAGCATGAGGAGACCACAGAGTGGCAAGGTGACATAGTTTGGAGGTGGTGGCAGCATCAGGAGGCCACAGAGTGGCAAGGTGACATAGTGTGGATATGGCAGAGGCAGCAGGACACCACAGAGTGGCAAGGTGACATAGTTTGGAGGTGGCAGCAGCATCAGGAGGCCACAGAGTGGCAAGGTGACATAGTGTGTGTAACGGATCTCCTGGCACCCCGACTGGGTACCTCCGTTGATGGATGCTCCTAGTGCTTCCCGAGGGCTCTAAGCACTCCACTTGACACCATAAGCACTGCTGACCTCACTAACTGCCGCAGCTTGGTTGGGTTCTTGCCATATTCTACCCACCCTGGACCTACGACAAGGCTTCCAGGTTCCAGTGGGTGAACCTTTCTTCATTCAGAGAGCGATGCAGGAACAAGCTCTTAAAAAAGCTCAAGTATTATAGCCAGGAAAGTATACAGCGTAAAGCATTCCCCAGTGTAGATGTAGCCTTTTCCCCACACACATGAGACGAGGCTCTATGTTGAGGGTAAAACAGGAACTCTTTAATGGGGCTACATGTCAGCCTTTTATGCAGTTCTTCCAGCAAGGGACATTCCCCTGGGGACCTCATGGAAGGCTGGGACAGTTTTTACATTAGCTATTCACGTGCATTTACAGTATGAATACACTCCCAGCAATTGTACACAACCCCCCCCCCCGCATGTGATACAATTTACAAACACAATGGGCTCTGCCTGTGATACAATTAACAAACACAAGGGGATAACTTAATTACTCACATCCCTGGATAGCTCTTTTCTGGACGAACAATATATCCAGAAATCACCCAGATCCGAGCAGGGTTTCCTGAATTCCATGGAAGTCACATTTGACCGTCCGCAAGCATAGCTTTCCTGCCCAAAACAGTTCCACAGATTTAGGCTGTGCGGCCGTTCCACCTTCTCCTTCAAAGTTTTATTATATGGGCCATAATCCTGAGGCAAAAGGCTGGCAAACAGGCCCCTCCAAAACCCAGTGGCGAGGTTATTTCTGCCACAGTGTGGATATGGCAGCAGCATGAGACCTCAGAGTGGCAAGGTGACATAGTGTGGAGATGGCATTAGCAGCAGCAGCATCAAGAGACCACAGAGTGGCAACATGACAGTGTTGAGATGGCAGTAGTAGCAGCAGCAGCATCAGGAGACCACAGAGTGGCAAGGTGACATAGTTTGGAAATGACAGCAGCAGCTGCATCAGGAGACCATAAAGTGACCCGGTAACAGAGTGGGGGGGGGGGGTGGCAATACCAGTACCCACTGACGAAGGTGGGTGAAATAAGGAGCACTTGGCATCAGATGTGTGGCATCAGGCAGGTTGCAGCATCAGAATAGTAGCTGAGGCAGGTAGCCAGCAGAAACCGGTCTCTTTTATCAAGTATTGGTGTGGCAGCATGGATGATCTAGTCTGATGCATCAGGAATTGGTGGTTGGAAATCCTGGCTCATCCACGCTTTATTGATCTTGACAAAGGTCAGTTTCTCCACATTTTGGGTTGATAGGCAAGTCCACCTTGGGGTAACTATGGCTCCCGCAGCACTAAACACCTGCTCTGATGCCACACTACTGGCCGGGCAGGACAGCTTTTCCAGGGCAAACTTTGCTAGTTGCGGCCACAAATCAATTTTGTCTACCCAGTAGTCCAGCGGATCTTCAATGTTGGGTAGCAGGGTGCTGTCCAAATATGCCACCACCTGCTGGTTCAGGTCCTGCTCCAGGTCTACCTGCTGCTGATGAGTAGTTTCTTCACTATGCGGGTGAAGAAAGCTACTCATCAGCGACTGTAGACTCAAGCTGCTGCTGATGGAGCTGGTACTGCTTCTGCAACCCCACCACTCCCCAGCAGCCATGGGAGTGGAACGTGAGCACAGAAGGCCCCCCCCCCGGTCAGACCTGCAAGAAGATGGATGATAGCGCAGATAGGCAGCGGCCAACGGACTACATAGGATGTCTCTGTAGTTGTTCAGTTTGTCCTCCCTCTCAGTGGGTGTAAAAAAGGCCCCCATTCTGGACCAGTAGCGAGGGTCCAACAAGATGGAGAGCCAGAAGTCATCCCTCTGCTGAATCGTGACAATTCGGCTGTCACTATGCAAGCAAGTGAGCATGCATCGTGCCATTTGTGCAAGTGACTCAGAGGGACTCCCTGCCTCCATCTCCACTGCATACTGCCACGATGTGTCTGGGTCCTCTGTCTCGTCTTCCCCATCACCCTGTAGCTCTTCTGGCTGCTCCTCCTCTCCTGTCAGCTGAGTTGAAAAACCACCCATTTCTCTACACATTGCCTGTGCTCCAATGTCCTCCTCAACCTCCTCTTCCTCTTCTAGTTCAGCCCCCACAGAGCTCATGTGGCTGCGAGATCGAGGTGCCACGTCTCCTGTCATCTTACCAGCCGTAGTTACCAGCATCTGTTCATTCCATAGTCCTGGTGGCCTCCTCAAAGAGCCTGAGCAAACGGCAGGTGTCACTCATGAGCTGCCACTGGATGACATCAAAGTTACACAGTGGAGTACTCCTATCCGCTTGCATCATCAAGAAATCGTTGATGGCTTTTCTCTATTCGTATAGTCGGTCTAACATATGGAGGGTAGAATGGCAACGGGTGGAAACGTTGCATATTAGCCTATGTTGGGGAATGCCGTTCTGCCGCTGCAGCTCAAGGAGGTTGTGCTTTGCGGTGTACGAGTGGCTGAAGTGCATGCAAAGTTTCCTGGCCATTTTAGGATGTCTTGCAGATGGGTGGAAGACTTTAGGAACTGCTTGACAACCAGATTGAACATGTGTGCCATGCAGGGTACATGGCTCAGCCTTCCTTGACGCAGCGCCGACACCATGTTCTTCCGGTTAACGGTAACCATGGTTCCGATTTTAAGTTGACGCTGAGAAAGCCAGGATTTGATTTCTTGATGCATCACACGGAGCAGTTCCTCCCCTGTGTGAATCAGTTTGCCAAGGCAAACCAGATGCTGAACAGCGTGACACCGCCGAGCCCTGCACATGTGGTATGCTGGAGGGGCACTGTGACTTGTGCCTGCAGTGGAGGCTGAGGACACAGTGGAGAATGAGGAGGCAGAGGAGGACATTATCGCAAGACCAAGGGCGTGACAACGTGGAGGCGGAAGCGGCGTGACCTAGTCAAGTTGCTGGTGTGGCTGTGCAGGAACCACATTCACCCAGTAGGTCATAAAGGACATCTACTGTCCCTGACCATAGTTACAGCTCCACACGTTGGCGCTGCCGTGCACTTTGGCAGACATTGACAGACTCAAGGACTGGCCCACCTTCTGTTTGACATATTTGTGCAGGGCTGGTACTGCCTTTTTCGCAAAGAAATGACAGTTTGGGACTCTCCACCTCAGCTCGGCACAAGTCATCAGTTCTCAGAAAGGTGCAGAGTCCACCACTTGGAAAGGGAGGGACTGCAGCACCAGCAACTTGGACAGGAGCACGTTCAGCTTCTGCACCGTTGGATGTGTGCACGCATACTGCTATCTCCTGGCAATCGCTTCGGTGATTGATTGCGGACGCAATGACTGAGTAGGAGCAGGAGCATCTGTACCAGCAGACTATGTGAATGACAGACAGCTCCCTTCGGCTGAGGTGGAGGAGCCTTGACTGGCTGAAACCGGGTGATTGCCACTGGGTGATGCAATGGTAGCTGCAGAAGGGTGGACCACCACATCGGAGCCACGGTTCTCCCTGGCCACTGCATGGCGATGCTGCATATGTTGACACAGGGCCGTAGTGCCAACATTGGCACCCTGGCCACGCTTCACCTTCTGTCCACATATGCTACATGTGGCCACGTCAACCTCCTCTGGCAGCTTAATAAAAAAACTGCCACACCGCAGAGTAGGTGATTTTCCCCCCAACAGTCCGCACTGCCTGACTGCTACCGCCGCTGTCTCCGTGAACCCCTGCACCACTACTTCCCGGGCAGGAGACTGCTGTGAAGCAGGTGGTCTACCTTGGGCACGTTTGGCTCCCGACCTGAAACTGCTGCCACCCTGCTGACTCCCAGACATGCTATCATGCAGCTGGCTCAGCCGCTGCCTCACATGCAAGCTGCAACCCTCTTCTCCTGATGATGAAGCCCCTTCTGCATTAGTGATGAGCGGCAGAGGCAATATTCGAATTCGCAATATTTCGCGAATATTTGGGCAAATATTTGCCATATATTCGAGAATTCGCAAATTCATGATCTCCAGGCATTATTTTCTTGATTTGCAAAATTCGCCTAAAATTCGTCTAAAATATTCGCATGAACTGGTATTTAAAAAAAGAATTGAATATTCGCGATTACGAATATATTTAGCGATATTCTAAATATTCACGAATTCTCGAAGTGCCGATATTCGCGATTAAAATTCGCAATTCGAATATTCGTGATCAACACTATTCTGCACCTGGCTCCCAAGTGCGATCGGCTTCTTCGTCATCAAATAGTGTTTGCACGTCCTCCTCAACGGTCTCTGGGTCAGGAGCCTGACCGCTCGCAACACAAGCTCCTGCGCCACTCTCCTTATCACTACTTGCCAGCCTAGCAGAGGAAGTGGCGGATGTCTTCTCTATATCTTGGCTGGGCAGTAGCTGCTGACTGTCCTCTAGCAGCTCGTCCTTGCTGTATAGTGGAGCTGAGCCCACAGCATACAATACTTCTGTGGCTGAGGGAACAGCAAAGGACAGAGGCAGGTTGAGGACAGGTGAGGGCACAGAACTTGCTCCCGGGCCATGCCAATTAAGGGTTGTGTCTGACGAACGGACTGACTGTTGGCTGGGGATGTCTGATGTCACTTGGGATGACGTGCATGACCAAGTTAACCAATCAAGAACCACTGGGTTGCTGGTCAAATCACGACCGCTAGATGACACCGGGAGCTCAGGTCTCTCGCTGCGACTCCTGCTGCCATGCCCCCTTACTCTGCTGTGACCTCTGCTTACGCCCGAAACATTCAGGCGTCTGCCACTCCTCTGTGCATGGCCTGGCACTTCTCTGCCTGACATACTTGTAGCTAAATTACACAAATTAAACGGAAATTAAAACACTCCTAAAAGCGACAAATATATTTTTATTTTTGTACTAAAATAGGCCACTAAACACTTTCACCACAATTGCAGAAATGCACTGAGAATATATTTTTCTAGTAGTACTGAAATACACCCCTATACGCTTTGACCAGAAAAAACTGCAGGAGTGAAATGTGTATATATTTTTCTTGTACTGAACTACGACCCTATATGCTTTCACGATAAATAACTGCAACAATGCAGTGCGTATATAATTTTCTTTTTTTTACTGTAATACGCCACTATACGCTTTCACCAGAAATAACTGCAACAATGCAGTGCTTATATATTTTTCTTTTTTTACTGAAATACGTCGCTATACGCTTTAAATAGAAATAACTGCATTAGTGAAATACGTATATATATGTTTCTTGTTGGACTGAAATAGGCCACTAAACGCTTTGACTAGAAAACAATCAAAGAGTGAAGTGCGTATATATATTTTTCTTGTAGTTCTGAAATACGCCCCTATACGCTCTTACCAGAAATAACTGCAACAGTGCATTGCGTATATATATTTCTTTTTTTTTACTGTAATACGCCCCTATACACTTTAAACAGAAATGACTGCAACAGTGCAATGCATATATATTTTTCTTGTTGGACTGAAATAGGCCACTATATGCTTTCACCAGAAATAACTTCAACAGTTCAGTGCGTATATATTTCTTTTTTTACTGTAATACGCCCCTATATGCTTTCAACAGAAAATAACTGCAGAAGTGAAATGTGAATATATTTCTCTTGTTGGACTGAAATACGCCCCTATACGCTTTCACCAGAAATAACTGCAACAGTGCAGTGAGTATGTATTTTTCTTTTTTATGTAATGCACCCCTATACGCTTTAAACAGAAATAACTGCAACAGTGCAGTGTGTATATAGTTTTCTTTTTTTAAGGAATTACGCCCCTATACACTTTCAAAAGAAATAACTGCAACAGTGCAGTGCGTATATATTTTTCTTGCTGGACTGAAATAGGCCACTATACGCTTTGACCAGAAAACAATCAAAGTGTGAAGTGCATATATATTTTTCTTGTAGTACTGAAATACACCCCTATACGCTTTCACCAGAAATAACTGCAACAGTACAGTGCTTATATATTTTTCTTTTTTTACTGTAATACGCCCCTATACGCTTTTAACAAAAATAACTGCAGAAGTGAAATGCATATATATTTTTCTTGTTGGACTGAAATACGCACCTATATGCTTTCACCAGAAATAACTACAACAGTGCAGTGTGTATATAGTTTTCTTTTTTTACTGTAATACACCCCTATAGGCTTTAAACAGAAATAACTGCAACACGGCAGTGCCTATATACAGTATTTTTCTTGTTGGACTGAAATAGGCCACTATACGCTTAGACTAGAAAACAATCAAAGAGTGAAGTGCGTATATATTGTAGTTCTGAAATACACCCCTATACCCTTTCACCAGAAATAACTGCAACAGTGCAGTACGTATATATTTTTAGTTTTTTAATGAAGTACGCCCCTATACCCTTTCAATAGAAATAACTGTAACAGTGCAGTGTGTATATATATATTTTTTTTTTTTACTATAATACGCCCCTATACGCTTTTACCAGAAATAACTGCAACAGTGCAGTGCATATATATTTTTCTTGTCGTACTAAATAAGATACTATGATATAAGCCACTAAAGGCTTTTCAACACTTGCAGCCCAATAACAAAAAGCTGGAATGACAGAACTGTCTTATGACTATTTGGATCCCCAGATAATCGTTCCCTGCACTTGTAAATCACTTTCATGTCAATGTCCCTAGCGCCTTCTGACGTCTCTCCCTGCACTAAGATGCTGCATTATGATTCCTCCCTATCTTTTCCTTGCACTTATAAACCCTTTTTTCAGGGTTTTTTTAAAACATAGAGGTTTTTCCAATTGCTGTTTTTAGCACCTTCACACGTCTGTCCCTGCACTCTGAACGCTGGAGAATGGCAGAATCTAAAATGGCTGCTGTATTTAAAGGGCTGTTACTTCACAGGGCTGGCTGGCTGCTGATTGGCTGCATGCAGGCATGTCAATATGGGTGCTCCCGCCTACCCAAAGTTCCTTGACTCATGTCCTCACATGTGTAGCCACCATTTTAGGAAAATTGTGATTCGTTACCACGATGCGCGAGGAAATTCCCTTAGTTGCGAATCGAATTTTCCTGAAATTCGGATCAAATTCCACTTCATCAGCTTCGATTTGCTCATCTCTAGTGATAATTTATTTTTCAAAAAACTGCATGTATCAGAGTTGTGTGACTGACTTAATGTACATTTGACCAGATTTACTAATGTGCATGCAGTGCACCAAAAACGACTGTTTAAAAAGTACCTTAGTACATTAGTACCTCTAGCCAGTTGTCAATTTTTTTCCTAAACAATTGTTTAAAATGGTCTTTTTCTCAATTTATGAATGTTGACTTGTGTATTTCCAGACCTTCACCAAAATTTTACTCAGTTCTATGAATCAACAAGGTAAAAGAGGAGAGAATATTTTAAAGAAGAAAAACTGCTACAAGAGGACATAGTTTTAAATTAGAGGGGCAAAGGTTTAAAAGTAATATCAGGAAGTATTACATTACTGAGAGAGTAGTGGATGCATGGAATAGCCTTCCTGCAGAAGTGGTAGCTGCAAATACAGTGAAGGAGTTTAAGCATGCATGGGATAGGCATAAGGCCATCCTTCATATAATATAGGGACAAGGGCTATTCATAGTATTTAGTATATTGGGCAGACTAGATGGGCCAAATGGTTCTTATCTGCCGACACATTCTATGTTTCTTTGGTATTAGTATCTCTAACCAGCTGTATATTTTATTCTAAAAAATTTTTTTAAAATTGTCTCTTTCTCCAAAAGTTTTTCACAACTGGCTTGCAGTTCCATGTAGTACCAAAATGTAATTCTGGTCTATGCTATGAGTACTTCTGGACAATTCGCAATTTTTTTTAAAATTGTTTAAAATTGTCTCAAAATGTTTTTGAAAATTGTCTTGCAGGTCTAGGTCTTCACCAAAATTGATAAAAAATTATCTTCTCCTTAAAAATCTGTTCTCTACAATGTATCTGCATATAACAAACCATAATCATCTGCCACAAGCACAAGGCATCTGATGGTTATGACGCTTGCACTTTGAATCGGGATTCATCTTTTAAGAGACAACATCTGCCATAACTAATCGATTCACACATCTCTATATACTGGGCCAATATAGGGTACATTATAACTACTGGAAGCAATGCAGAGGGTCATTATAAGTTTTAGGGCAATACAGGGAGGTATTATAACTACTAGGGCACTACAGGGGGACATTATAACTACTGATGCACTACAGGGGGACATTATAATTACTTGGGGCAATATAGGGGGCATTATAACTACTGGGGCACAACAGTGGATATTTTAACTAGTGGGGGAACTACATGTGGACATTATAACTACTGATGCACTACAGGAGGACATTATAATTATTTGGGGCACTACAGGAGGATATTTCAACAATTATAACTAGAGATGAGCAAATTTCATATTTAGAAATTCGTTCATGCTTCGTTTGGTGGAAAAAGCAGAATTGCGCTATGGATTCTGATACCACGCACCATAAAGCAATTCTATGACGTAATGGAGGAGAGGACATAAGCATGCCAAGGGTCTAGCTGTGTCCTGGAATTTACACTACTTACTATATCTTTACCATATTGAGAATAGTAGTTCTATGTTTAGAAAGCTAATAAATATTACTGGTTTCTTCACAGGCACAATATATAATTATAAAAATAACAAAAACAGTAATATGAGTCCAGAACAAAAGAGAACCATAGCATGGCACTTACCATAATAAACTTACTTTATTTAATCCTGCATGCACATACTGCAAGGACGGGAGAATAATCCAGGAGAGCAGTCGGCCTATGGCCATTTCATGTCACAAATGCTTTCTCAAGGCACTATGGGAGCACCTATGTGCTCCCTTTTATCCTGGAAGCAGCTAATAAAAGGAAGCACACAGGTGCTCCCATAGTGCCTTGAGAAAGGGGCTTAGCCATGAAACGGCTATAGGCCGACTGCTCTCCTGCATTACCCTCCTATCCTTGCTGTGTGTGCATGCTGGATTAAATAAAGGAAGAAATTTATGGTGAGTGCTATGCTTTGGATCTCTTTTGTTCTGGACTCATATGGATTAATACTGCTGCATTGAGCACCACCATATTATTGTGGCACCGATCACTAGTGTGTGTTTTCTCTTGTAAAAGGACAGTGTCAGCCTTGTGTTTTCTCTTTCGTTTTATGATTACACCAGTAATATGTATTAGCTTAGAAAGCTATATTAGTATAGAAACCCACTCAACATGATAAGGCTATAGCATGGAGGTGAATGTTTAGCTTTGCACATAGATGTCCTGGGTTCAAATGCTAGAAAATACTTTTAGATTATTTTCTTCAGTTACCTTTTGTTCTCCCTCTTTAACCCATAATAAAAGGCTATAGGCTTATCATATTGAGAATAGAGATTTTCTATACTTAGAAAGCTAATACATATTACTGTTTTCTTTATAATCATATATTGTGCCTATGAATAAACCAGTAATATGTGTTAGCCCTGTCAATCAAGTGGAAAGGGAGTGTGCAGAGCATAGGAGTGTTACAAAAACATTGCTCCAAGAATTCAGACCCATCCCTTGTACCCCACTATGCTTATTTGCATGTGAATAAAAACTTAGATATCACTGCAGCTGTTTAACATACAGATAAAACAGATTCATTGTTTTAGTCAGCATGGTCTGCCCTACCAGGCATTATGCTGACAGGGGATCTTTAAGATATCATATAGGCAATAAGGTGGGTGAAATTGAGAACAGGAAGTTACTTATGATACAAACAAAGAAAGAAAATGAACACTAGATGCTGTGGGAGTTTACTAGACTGTTCTGCGTTTGCTACATTGTTGAATCAGGCATGTTGAAATCCAACATGCTGGAAACTTCTTGTGCACAGTGAGAGAATCGCCATAAACATTAGTCAGAGGGTCCTGCCAAAATCAGCGAGTTTGAGCATTTTTCAAATAATATGTATGCGCACTATAACTATTTCTTAACTTATCAGTATTTCTATGTGAAATTGTAAGTC
Source organism: Bufo bufo (assembly GCF_905171765.1). Classification (NCBI taxonomy): domain Eukaryota; kingdom Metazoa; phylum Chordata; class Amphibia; order Anura; family Bufonidae; genus Bufo; species Bufo bufo. The sequence goes on from NC_053391.1 coordinate 435,338,428, forward strand.
ATGGACCTAATACCATTGTTTCTTTTGTACAAATCACCATGTCAAACCTATGCCTTGTACTGCCTAGCCTTTGGCATGTAACTTCTATCAAATAATTAATTCCTTCCAGCTTATGTATCCTACCTTGTACCATACACCTTCTTACATGTTCCTTGTACCTACAGTACTTTATTTTTTGCCTCATACCTGCCTCATACCTACCTGCTTTTTTAAACTTTCTGAATTTAATTTAATTAAATTACTTTTAACTGTTTTTATTTACAGTTTTAGTTTGCTCTGTGAAGTCCTTGCACCCTTGAAAAATGTGAGCTACCTCGGATGTAGACATATAGTTCTAACGTATATACAGTATCCTGTATAACAAGCCATAGGCAAAAGATGCTTAGGCAGTGACACGTATAAAGAAGATCTTTTTTGAATATGACATATATCCTACTATAAATAAAGAACCCCTCTCTTTTACACAACTTTGCTGTGTTCACAGGTTCTGATGGCAAAGGAAAATGTGAGCATCTGGGATTTGGTGTCTCTAGTAGTGATGAGCGGCAGGGGTCATATTCGAATTCGCGATATTTCGCGAATATTTTGTAGAATATTCATCAAAAATTCGCAAATTCGAAAATTCGCGATTTTTTTTTTACTCAAAAAATCGGAAAGGTAATGATTGTGTAATATGTAAATTTTTGGAATTAGAATTTTCGGATTCCAATTTTTTTATTGCGCATTTTTCAACTTACAACTATTAGACAAAGAAGATTTTAGCACTATATTAGCTAAATTGCTCTATATTCGATTTTTTTCGAATATTCTCTATATTGCTATAACTTTGTTTTTTCGAATATTCGTAATATTCTAAAACAAGAATATTTAGCGAATATTCAAAAAAAACGAATATAGAGCAAAATTCGCAAACACTACTACTCCTAAAGTCAAGTATATTGCAGCCTTCTTATTGGCCCACAAGCTAGAAGCAGTGAGGGATCATGTGTACTGATAAAAAAAAAAAAAAAAAAAAAAATAAATAAATAAAAAAAATTAGAATATTCGAAATTACGAATATATAGAACTATATTCGAAATATTTTCGAATTTTCGAAGTACCTATATTCGCAATAAAAATTCGAAATTCGAATATTCGTGATCAACACTAGTCTCTAGCTATATGGTGTCTATTTATAGTATTTAGGGGTCTGATCTGGGTTCTATATTCAGGGGTATGATTTTTGGGGTCAGGTCTAAGGTATTTTTTCTTTTTTTGGAGTCCATATCTATTTAGGTGGTTGGAGTTGGTATTTGTTGCTCTGTATTTAACTAGACTGTCTGTTTTTGGGTGTTGACAGTATTTCTTTTGGGGTCTGATGTGGGTTTGGTAGCCTGAGCTATATATTTATTTTAAGGGGAAGTTGGTACTTATTTAGGATGTCTAGTCTGGAATTTGCTATTATTAAGTGGGTTTGTACGTTGAGGATTTATTTATTTTAGTTCAGCTCAGTATCTATTCTGGGGTATATATTCTAGTGTTTGGTCCAAGGTATGGATTTTATCTAAGGTCTGCATTTGATCAAGGCATATATATTTATTTAAGGGGTCTGGCATACAGTATGGTCTGTTTTTATTTAGGGGTCTATAGTTATTTATAGGGTCTATTTATTTTAGGGTCTGATCTTGGTTCTCTACTTATTTGGTGTCTGTATTCTACAGTCTGTTCTGCTCTGAGGAGTGCTATTATTTAGGGGTCAGTAGTTACTTTCAGGGTCTGATCTGGATTCTGTATTTATTCAAGGGGTGTGTTTTCTGTGGTCTGGTGTGAGGTAACACATGTATTTTTCTGGGGTCTGCAATTATTTGTATTTATTCTCTGATGTGTTATTATTCTGGTCAGGTCTGAGATTTGTATTGATTATGGGGTCTATATTTACTTAGTGGGCCTAGTCTGGGGTCTGTATTTGGTTTGTAGTCTGGTCTGGGATCTGTAATTATTTTAAGATCTTGGTCTGTATTTTAGGGTACATAAAAGGATTTTGGACTATGGACTTTGGCGACAGAGGTATCTGGGGCCCCAATGGATGGCATATGTTAAAAATTGTGGGCAATGTTTATCACAAATCTTCTCCAAATCCCAGAACCTGATGTTGTCACTCAAGACTGACTGTCTGTTTAGCAATGCTCCTGCACACTCAGCTTCTTTCAGCCTAATTACAGACCAGTTATCATGGCACCAGACAGCACAGGAGCCTAAGGAGGTGAGTAAACCACCAGACTCAGAAATATGTTCATTATTGCATTCACATACATAGACCACCAGTCCAATTAACCTCTCTCTCTACCAATGACCCAAATAGGATCACATATTCCTGTCCCAGGCTAGCCACAGCCCACAATGCAGTGAGTGGATCTGTCTATGTAGACACTGTGCAGAAGGATGACTGAGGATTGGACATTAAGTACATACAAGAGATCTACTAGCCCTGACCCTGCACTGCATTTATCGAATAATCTTTATAGAAAGAAGATATTTAAGTTACTAGCTTAGCAGTTGTAATTTTCTAGGTCTATTCTACTGTGTAGCTATACATTTGATATCTTTCATTTTTGTATGGTATCTATAAGGTGTGAGCAAATGCATCTATACCCAGACTAGCAAATATTGAAACCAATAGATATGCTAACCTCTGCAATGTCAAATGTTGGACAATAAGTTCAGAGATAAACCTCCACAGAGATAAACCTCCACAGAAAAAGGTATATTATGTATCAATTTCTATATGTAGTCTGGGCAGAAATGCCTACAATTTTGCATCACATGGAGCTCAGTACAAATACCAATGTAATTAAAAATTTCAGACTAACACATGTGCAGCAAGCATACATGGGTACAAGCTGGGAGGAGGGAGTGTTAGTTGTGGTACTGACAGAAGTGGTAGTGGTTCACGGTGGTTGTCCTCACTCCAACGCTCCCTGGGCTCTGCAGAGAGTTGAGGGTGCAGCCTTTCCTCCTTTGGGGCACATCCTAGACTTTCAGGTGGTCTTTGGTGTTAGTTGGTGTGGCCTTGATGTTGGGTAGATCGGTGCAATGCGGGAGCACATATGTAGGAGTCGGGGGATGGATGGTGGAGACAGTGACTATGCCTCCATTTTGAAGTTGGCCATTTTTAATCCAAATTTTTTTTTTTCAATAGGAAGAGGGTCATGTGACACATCAAACTTATTGGGAATTTTACAAGAAAAATAATGGTGTGCTTGGTTTTAACGTAACTTTATTCTTTCATGAGTTATTTACAAGTTTATGACCACTTATAAAATGTGTTCAATGTGCTGCCCATTGTGTTGGATTGTCAATGCAACCCTCTTCTCCCACTCTTCACACACTGATAGCAACACTGCATGAGAAATGCTAGCACAGGCTTCCAGTATCCGTAGTTTCAGGTGCTGCACATCTCATATCTTCACAGCATAGACAATTGCCTTCAGATGACCCCAAAGATAAAAGTCTAAGGGGGTCAGATTGGGAGACCTTGGGGGCCATTCAACTGGCCCACGACGACCAATCCACTTTCCAGGAAACTGTTCATCTAGGAATTCTCGGACCTGACACCCATAATGTGGTGGTGCACCATCTGGCTGGAAAAACTCAGGGAACGTGCCAGCTTCAGTGCATAAAGAGGGAAACACATCATCATGTAGCAATTTCGCATATCCAGTGGCCTTGAGGTTTTCATTGATGAAGAATGGCCCCACTATCTTTGTACCCCATATACCACACCATACCATCAATTTTTTTGTTCCAACAGTCTTGGAGGGATCTATCCAATGTGGGTTAGTGTCAGACCAATAGCGGTGGTTTTGTTTGTTAACTTCACCATTCACATAAAAGTTTGCCTCATCACTGAACAAAATCTTCTGCGTAAACTGAGGGTCCTGTTCCAATTTTTGTTTTGCCCATTCTGCAAATTCAGTGCGCCGATTTGGGTCATCTTCGTTGAGATGCTGCAGTAGCTGGAGTTTGTAAGGGTGCCATTTGTGAGTAGCTAATATCTGCCGAAGGGATGTTCGACTAATGCCACTCTCCAGTGACATGCGGCGAGTGCTACGCTGTGGGCTCTTGCTGAATGAAGCTAGGACAGCCACTGATGTTTCTTCATTAGAGACAGATTTCATGCGTCCACATTTTGGCAAATCCAACACTGAACCAGTTTCACGAAACTTAGCAAGCAGTTATCTAACTGTAGCATGGGAGATGGGTGGTCTCGTAGGGTGTCTTGCATTGAAATCTGCTGCAATGACCCGGTTACTGCGTTCACCAGACATTAACACAATTTCTATCCGCTCCTCACGTGTTAACCTCGGTGAAATGTCAATGGCTGTAAACAAAGAGAGACTTGTAAATAACTCATGAAAGAATAAAGTTACGTTAAAACCAAGCACACCATTGTTTTTCGTGTGAAATTCCCAATAAGTCTGATGTGTCACATGACCCTCTTCCTATTGAAAAAACAAAAGTTGGATTCAAAATGGCCGACTTCAAAATGGCCGCCATGGTCACCACCCATCTTGAAAAGTTTCCCCCCTCACATATACTAATGTTCCACAAACAGGAAGTTAATATCACCAACCATTCCCATTTTATTAAGGTGTATCCATATAAATGGCCCACCTTGTATATTACAATGTAGTCTTTTCCCAATAGCTGTGTATAGGCAGCAACAATGATGGTTGTAATCTTCCCTGAGTCTCACTCCAAGTTAACTTTGCAATCTTCTCAAATGACCACAGACATACAATTCGATTCTCATTAATTATTTCTGCAATTCCCAGTTGCAGGGTGCAGATCTTAAATTAAGATAGCTTGTCCGTCTCAAAGTGTGGTGGGCATAAAAGTAATTTTTATTGCAATAAACATGCGGTACCTTACTGACCTTTCAGGCAATGCCTTGGCCTGTATTACATCACTGTAAAATCAGGCTTTGTCTCGCGCAATCTCCAGGATCCAAAGCTTATCATTTGATGGTTTTTATTAGTGATGAGTGAAGCCAGCTTCGGAAGCTACATCCGAAGTCACTTCGCTCGAAAACTTTGGATTAATACTGTACAGAGATCCGTCTGTACAGTATTAAAATGTATGGGCTCCGATGAGCCAAAGTCAGTTATTCGCAAAGTCGTGCAAGACTTTGTTGAATAACTTCGGTAGTTGATTTTTAAAGTGGAAAATCACCTTAAAACTTGGAGCTGAAATAGGCTTCGGTTCTGACTGGTACATCAGTTAACTTCATATTGCAAAATGCTGAAAAATTGTTTTTCCTTGAAAGGCAGGAAGTCTCCAATAGCCATGAGTAGAGATGATAGAAGGTTTCAAAGATTCGACTTTTTCAAGAAACTTGATTCGTTCCGAATTGATTTTAATCAGCTATATCCTGGCCTGCAGGGAGAGTGTATCTCTGTGTACATCACTGTGCATTTCAGCAACATGCATAGTTAGTTCTTTCTGGTGGCGAAACAGTTACTGTGGCAGGCAGGTGGACACCCCAATAACAGTAGAATTAGACAGTTAGTTCACCCAATTTGAGAATCAAAACCTAATAGAATTGCTTATGTAATAAGCAAGGTGGACACCCCTCTAACAGTGGAACAAGACAGATTTTCACCCCAATTTGAGAATCAAGGTCTGATAGAATTGCTTATCTAGTAAACATGGTGGACACACCAATAACAGTAGAATTAGACAGCTTATTCACCCCAACTTGATAATCAAGGCATAAAAGAATTGCTTATGTAACTAGAAAAGCTACAATTTCTGGGGAAATTGTGTGAAATGTTCTTGCCTCCACCTGCAGTCTACAACTGGAGTGGGCAGAGTAACTGGGTGGAGTGGCTTGAATAACTGTTGTGTGGTTGAAGTGGCTGGAGTAACTGTGGAAAGGTTAGACTGGGCAGAGTAACTTTATGGAGTGGGCAGAGTAACTGTGTGGAGTGTTTGGAGTGAGTAAAGATAGTAAACATTACACTAACCATTTGATTGATCAAATTTAAAAAGTGCACATGGCCAGCTTGATAAAGTGAGAAATACATTTTAACTTTTATTTATTTATATAGCACATTTAATTGCTATGTTGTTGCCCAAAGTGCTTCACAGTTACATTAAAACATACAGTCGATTTGTAGGTGGGCTTGAAAATGAGAAAGTGGTGACAGTTTAGAAATCATATCCTGATTTTACAGCTCACACTCTAGCTTTTGTCACTCTGCTGGCTGCTCACACACCTGGATTTCTATGGCAACTCACTCTACAGCAAGGGCAGAGAAGAGTGGTTAAAAACAAACTGCTCCAACTTGCTCACTTCACTGGCGGTTGCCATCTTCAAATGGTTGTAGTTTAAAAATTATAAATCCTACAGCAACAAGCTTTATATTGTGAAAATCAAAAGACCCAGACCTACATTTTGATACATAGTATGTCTCTGAAATATTAAAAATGAAGGCACAGTCGCAGTTTAGAAATTGCCCTTCAAATTTGAGGTGGCTAGAGTGGAGTTTCAATGAATGTCAATGGGCGGCGTGAGTTGCAAACAAATGGTCATAATTGTGAAAGCTATCAGGACTATGGCTTAGCCGTGGACATTTCTAGTGGCAGCAGGGATAGCTGAACGTTTTGATATAAGATTTGTGTAGGTGGGCTTGAAAATGAGGAAGTGGTGGCAGTTTAGAAATCATGTCCTGATTTTTCAGCTCACATTCTAGCTTTTGTCAGCTCCCACTTTAGTTTTGAACATTCCACCATTCATTCCTATGGGACCAATTTCGCCACAAAAACGCCGATATTTCGCGAACCATTTGGTAAAACTTTCCACAAAGAAATAGCCAATCGGGAACAATCCGCACGTTTCGGTATATTACTGTCTATGTAGTGTAAAAACTGTGGGAGGAGTTAGAGTGGAAAATTTGGCTATAATAATAAGAATATATGTGAGATAACAGTAAGTGGTCTTGCCATGCAAGAACACTTAATAAACAAGGAGGACACTGTTCAACTACATAGCTCTGTACCCTACACAGGGATTGATGCAAACTGCGCTGTCTCCTATGGATCACTTCAGTTTCAGATTACTGTCCCTGAACTGTCCCTGCAGTCTGCCTATACTCTCCCTATAGTATGTTAAAAACTCTCCCTACACTGTCGTTGCACTGTCCCTGCACTCTCCCTATCCAATATTACACAATTAAAAGCATTTAGCACTTATCACGTCTCTCCCTATGCTCAGCTCACAGTTAAATGGTGAACGCCGTATGGGATGAAGCTTTTAAAGGGTTGTGATATCACAGGGGCTTGCTTTATGGGTGGTATCACGGTCTCGGGCTTCTTACTTTCACTTTGTAACACTTGTAGCTGCCATTTCAGGAAAGAACTGATTTGCTACCACGAAGTACGAGAAAATTCGGAGTAGTTGTGAATCAAATTTTTACTAAACTTTGGATTGAATTCCACTTTGGATGCTTCTATTTGCTCAACACTAGCCATGTACATCATGAGCTGCAGAGACTCCTCAGCAAACTGTTTCCCAATTGCAAGCTTATGAAATGCACAATGCAGCTGCTTAGGCTGCTGAAACTCCTCAGCAAACTCTGGCCTGGCTTTCTCAATAAGTTCATCAGACAGGTGTCTCTCAGAAGTGCCCAAACCCAGGCCAGAAAGAAAGCAGCACATCATGTTATTCAATGTGCTACTAATTGGGCTTTCATGCATAATGCTGCTTTGCATTTTGATCCAACCATAGCCTATGCCAAAAATAAATTGGTTATGATTGGCAAAATGGAAATCCAATGCACTTCCAATACCAATCTGTGGTACCTTAAAGATTCGTAAAGAGGCACCAGGTATTTGCTTCTCTGTGAACACGGTACAGACACCAGAGTTCTCAATTTCACCAAAGGCATTTCTTTTAGGAAATAGTTTTGCCTCTTTTGCCTCAGGTGGAACTGGCAAGGCATTTTTTATCAACCTGCTTCTTGCTAATGGAGGGCAACATCTGGAACAGCAGCAACACTATTGAGTGGTGGCAGAATTGTGCACTCCACATTTAAATTGCCTTTTAATGTTATGATAGATGAGGTACCAGTCTCCTACATCACTGCAGATTCAGGAGATGCCCATGTCTTCATATCATGTCAACTCATTGCGTGGTATGAGTGCACCATGTCACATAGACGTGCTCTGCAAACATTATATCAAATACTAAGATACTTACATTAAGTGATAAACATTAATGGGTGAGACCTTAGTTTTGCTTGCAGGGGACTTCAGGCAGACCTTGCTTATAATACCAAAGAAAACCATGTATGATGAGCTGAACGCATGCCTTAAAAGTGTTTTCTGAGACTTTTTTCCCAGGACCCCATCCGAGAAGCTGTTTGAGAAGGAATCAGCACTTGTAGTAAGTAGCTCCGCAGCCTTCTTTCAGCTCACCAAGTGCAGCGCTATACATTGTATAACAGCTGGTATAATAGCTAAACCTCACTCTCTTCATGAACATGATGTCACATGGCCTAAGCAAAGCTATGAGAAGGTGGTGGCACTACTGCGAGCAGGTGCCTTCTCAGCTGATCTCCGGCATTCCCTGGTGTCGGACGGCATTCCCTGGTGTCAGACCACCACCAATTAGATACTGATGACCTTTCTAGAGGATAGGTCATCAGTAAAAAAAAAGTCTCGGAAACGGCATCTCTCCCCTCTGGCATCAGGTTCAGTCTTACATGAGAAAATATTTTTCATGATGAATTTGCTCAGAAATTCTACCAATTGCTTTGCATGCTTAACAATGGTGTAGTCCAACAAGATACAGATGGCAACATACCACTTATTGATGATTTTTGAATGGTTGTACAGTAGCCTGAAAGGAGCAGTGATCCCTGATAGTGTTGAGTGAAGCGAGCTTCGGATCATAGATTAGTTTCTGGTCAAAACTTCTTGTGAATGCTGTATGGAGATTGGTCTCTGTACAGCATTCAAATGTATGGGCTCCGCCAAGGTGAAATTCGTCGTGAGACTTCGATGAATAACTTTGGACTTCCATTTTTCAACTTGAAAACAATTTTAAAACCCAGGTACTAGTAGATACCAAAGTTAACTTCGGATCCCGATTTTAAAATAGTTTTTAGGTTAAATAATCGATATCCAAAGTTATTCACCAAAGTCTTGCACGACTTTGGAGATAACGAATTTCACCTCGGCGGAGCCCACACATTTGAATGCTATATGGAGACGGATCTCCGTACAGCATTCACAAGAGGTTTTGGCCGAAGTGACTTCAGATCTATGATCTGAAGCTCGCTTTGCTCAACACTAATCCCTGACATTGGTATTCAGTTTAACAAAGAAATAACTCCTTACCATGATTGGTAACATTTTAGCTGTTAGAGTATCTGCACACGATGCAGATTACGTTCAGTTTTTACATCTGATTCCCATGCGGAAAAACTGCAGAGTAATACAGTACCAGCAATTTTCTGTGTGGAAATTGACTTGCCATGCAGATGTAGAAATCTGCAGCATGTCAATTGTTTGTGCAATATTGTGTGCAGATTTCACCATTTTCAATACAAGGGTTAGATCTGTGGTAAATCCACGTGAAATCCGCACTAAAAATTGCAAATAACACATACAGTTTTTGGTCTGGTTCTGGCGTGAAAATTTACATAAATCTGCACACGATACGGCTTACATGTGGTTTTTCCATGTGGATTTTTGTGCTGAAAAACCATAGCTTAATACAATACTAGAAAAGTGAGAGATTAGACAAATCTTATGTACATTTTACATTTCTCTAAGGTGCAGAAATTAACCTGCTGCGTGGATTTTTAAATCTGCAGCATGTCAATTGTTGTTGAGTTTTTCTTGAGCACATTTCCCCCTTTACAATGGAAAAGTTAAATCTACAGGACTTCTTCATCAAATCACACCAAAAATAACATTAAACACACACACAAAAAAAGCATGAAAATTTGGATAGTGTGGATTTATGTTTTTTTAAATCCCCAGCATGTCAATTGTTTGTGAAATTCTGCACCTTATGTGGAGGGGTTTTCTCCTTAGCCTTCAATGGGGTTGTTAACATAAACAAAATCCACACAAACATCATAACTAAAAGCTGCATTAAAATCATGTAAAAATGCACCAAAAGTCCAAAACCTCAATAAATAGTTCAGATTTATGTGCCTTTTTGTGTGGTTTTGGTGTAGATTTCTTGCACATTTTCTGCACATAAATCTGCACCGTGTGCATATACCCTTAGGTATTTTTGAGGTTAAATTTAAAATAAGCAGTGTATAACTGCCAAGGTATAAACGGCTAGTAGAAATTTCCCTGAAGGCATGGAACAAATCCTTGGAACAAATCAAATGAACACCAAAACAGACACCAACACTTTATGCCCGGGTACTTTTTCTACAGTATTATTTTTATACTATTATAAATTTCTCATAATGGAAGTGAAAATTAGTGTACATAGATATAACACTCTTCTGGCATATGTAATTATCTGTTTTTTATCTGCCTTTATCTTTACAGTAGCTTCCTTAAACAATAAATTAGTCTATACTGTACCTGTGTGATATTTCTTTCATTTGTCAGGATACAGCATACTTTTCCTTTTGTTCTACTGGTATGAAATTTTCATTTTTATTGGTTCAGGGAGCTTTCCTCTATAACCTTTGGCAGAGTTGCTGAGCCTTCTTGGGATACCATTGCATCACTTTTCTATCTTCTTCACATTTACTTGACGTTGAGGTCTTGGGTTAATCTTCCCCAATAGAATTCGGTCTTATCATTGTTTTACTGCTGCGACCTCTCAAACTAAAGTCCTTACAAGATGAGCTTAAATAAGAAAAACACTCATTTACCGGTGCAGTTTTCATGCTTTGTTCTTTATCGCTTACTTTCGCTCTCTGTCTCTCAGCTGCAGACCACCAAGTGCTATGCTTTAGTTTGTCAATTTATACTGCTGTCATGGTTTCAAATGCTGAAACTATTGTGTGCTATATACACTACTGACCTTTCCAGCAACATTCTGTATTTGTATTGTTAACTCATTAGGGTTTTGGGTGACCGCTAAGAAGATATTGGATTTTTCCCACAATTGTATTACATGATAGTCTTCAAATTCCCACTAATACAAAGCCAAGCTAATACGACAATGCTATTAAATAACAGCACAAAGTAAAATAGTTTTCTTTGGTCATAAGAAAAATTTTATACTCTGAGTGTTTGTGCTAGAGTTATATTTTTATACAATGGCCTATGAGAAAGCATTGCCTAACTCACCATTGCAGATGTTTTTTGTTTGATATATAGCATAAACATATATTTTTAATGTACATAATTATAATAGGGTGCTACAGCATAGCACCCTCCAAACTAACTCCAGCCTGCTTTGTGCTCAGATTTATTATCCCTTAAAGAGGACCTTTCACCAGAATAAAACCTCTAAACTGACTATACAGACGTGTAGAGCGGCGCCCAGGGATCCCCCTGCACTTACTGTTATCCCCGGGCGCCGCTCCGTTCTCCGGTTATAGCCTCCGGTATCTTCATAGTTAGGCTCCACCCAGGGGAACCTCCAGGCGTCTCTTTCTCCTATGCTGTAGCGCTGGCCAATCGCAGCGCTCAGCTCATAGCCAGGCTATGAGCTGAGCGCTGCGATTGGCCAGCGCTACAGCATAGGAGAAGGAGACCGCGGCAGGTTCCCCTGGGTGGAGCCTAACTATGAAGATACCGGAGGCTATAACCGGAGAACGGAGCGGCGCCCGGGGATAACAGTGCAGGGGGATCCCTGGGCGCCGCTCTACACGTCTGTATAGTCAGTTTAGAGGTTTTATTCTGGTGAAAGGTCCTCTTTAAAGGGGTTGTCTGGTCAATACAAATTATTTTCAAAAACCTCAGAATTCTGTAAAAAAAAAAAAGAATTGTAATCAGTTCACTGATTTCTTGCCTCCCCCCCCCCTTCCTACGCTTCTTCACTCTTCCCACTGGTTCTACTTTCTAGTATGTCCCAACAGCTCTAGTTTCTATCTAGCTGACAATGAATCCCATTTAGGGCTTATCTCACATTTGTGTTTGCCGATCTGGCAGTCTATTCCTCCCAGGAGCAGCCTGCCGGATTCGGCATTGCTGGACACTACTGGAATGCTGTCCAGCCCCATTAACTATAACTGGCAGTGATCTGGGTGCAATCTGGCAAGTATGCAGAGAATTGACTGGACAAATACCGCGCAGCAGTTTTTAGCTCGGTTGATTTCCGGCATTCTCTGGCAGAACAGCCTGCGTCATTTTCTACACAGATAAAATTGGTCTGGCCTTTTTTGCCCAAAATAAATATGATTAAACAGCATCCATGCTTCCATGTCAAATGTGTTTTTTATGGCAGGTTTTCAGTGACTTTTCTTCAGGGATTTTTTTCTTCCAATAGGAAGGGTATTAAAAATTGCCTGAAAATAATCTTGGTTCAACATGCTAAAAACAAACAAAAACAAACTGCAATCTACAGAAAAGGCCACTTTTCATTTTCATAGACTTTCAACTAACTTATAGTTTGTGAGGGACATTTATTAAGGTAATTACCCCACTATTGTGGCGCAAAATAGTTGCACATTATGGTGCATGCCATATGTGCCCCATAATTTGCGACTTTTTAGGCTTCTCGACACTTTTCCCAAGTAGTTATAAAGGTGGTGGGGCTTAGTGGAAGTGGGATGGACTTCACAATGCCCACCGCATTCACTATAACTTTTGACAGAAGGTGGCATAAGTTATAGCGAAGTCTACGCCAGCTTGTAGTTGATGTAGACTTCAGTTTCTGGTGCATGGCAGGGCAAATATGAGCCTAATATGTTAAGAGTAGGGTTGAGCGAACCCGAACTGTAAAGTTCGGGTTCGTACCGAACTTTAGGATTTTTGGACCCAGGACCCGAACCCGAACATTTTCGTAAAAGTTCGGGTTCGGTGTTCGGCGCTTTCTTGGCGCTTTTTGAAAGGCTGCACAGCAGCCAATAAACAAGCGTCAGACTACTTGCCCCAAGAGGCCATCACAGCCATGCCTACTAATGGCATGGCTGTGATTGGCCAGAGCAGCATGTGACCCAGGCTCTATATAAGTCACTCTGCTGTTACAAGTGTAGGGAGAGGATGCTGCTGGACTTGTGATTTCAGGGAGAGCATAGGAGAGAATCTAACTCAGCGATCTACAGACAAATAGTTGTGTGGGTGCAGGGCACTATCGTTTTACCCTGCCCTGAGCTCATTGACCAAAAATACTAACTTTTAGAATTCTGTTAGTTAGGTGGGTGGCGGCGGCCATTTTATGCATGCTCAGTGCACCAGCACTGCATCTGAGCTTTTGGGACATTGCAAATCACCATTTTTTGGCGGAAAACTACAACATCTGGATTAGTCAGTGTGCAATTTAAGGTAGAAATACACCCATCATTTTCTGGGGTTTGAAAAACACACTTTTTTTTTTCAAAAAACAGTATTTGCCAGATCTGCAAGTGTTAAATTCAAGTTTAATATATACAGCATTCATATTCTGTTAGCAAAAAAATTATTTTTGGGAAATCTACAACATCTGTATTAGTCAGTGTGCAATTTAAGCTAGAAATACACTTAACATTTTCCTGAGTTTGAAAAACACACTTTGATTTTCAAAAAACAGTATTTGCCAGATCTGCAAATGTTAAATTCAAGTTTAATATATACAGCATTCATATTCTGTTAGCAAAAAAAGACTTTTTGGGCAATCTACAACAGCTGTATTAGTCAGTGTGCAATTTAAGCTAGAAATACACCGATCATTTTCTGGGGTTTGAAAAACACACTTATTTGACAAAAAACACTATTTTCAGGCCTTGCAGCATCAGCATGTGTAAAATTACAGGCTTATATACTGCTGTGAAATTCAGTTGTAAAACAAACAGCCGTTTGGGCTCCAAAAATTCTGTTGGCAGCCTTTGATGCAGATGTCATTGTGAGATACACCCTTAATACATTTGGGTTACATTCAGAGATTTTAAATACCGCCATTTGGTGCACCAATATTGAATTCAGGTCTACAGAGGTTCAGGCCCTGTGAGATACTACCTCTACATACAGGGGTTTGAATTAGGCATTTGAAATACAGCCATTTGAAATACAGCCATGTTGTGCAAAGATATATTTACTTCAGGCCTACAGAGGTTCAGGCCCTCTGAGATACTACCTTTACATACAGGGGTTTGAATTAGCCATTTGAAATACAGCCATTTTAAATGCCGCCTTTTTGTGCAAATATATGTTAACTTCAGGCCTACACTGATTCAGGGCGTTTGTGATCCCCATTATACATACAGTGGTTTGAATTAGGCATTTGAAATACAGTCATTTGAAATACATCCTTTTTGTGGAAAGATATATTTACTTCAGGCCTACACTGGTTCAGACCGTGTGAGATACCCCCCTACATACAGGGGTTTGAATCAGGCATTTGAAATACAGCCATTTTGTGTAAAGATATATTTACTTCAGGCCTACAGGGGTTCAGGCCCTCTGAGATACTACTTCTACATACAGGGGTTTGAATTAGGCATTTGAAATACAGCCATTTTAAATAAAGCCTTTTTGTGCAAAGATATATTTACTTCAGGCCTACACTGATTCAGGGCGTTTGTGATCCCCACTATACATACAGGGGTTTGAATTAGGCATTTGAAATACAGTCATTTGAAATACATCCTTTTTGTGGAAAGATATATTTACTTCAGGCCTACACAGGTTCAGACCGTGTGAGATACCCCCCTACATACAGGGGTTTGAATCAGGCATTTGAAATACAGCCATTTGAAATACAGCTATTTTGTGTAAAGATATATTTACTTCAGGCCTACAGGGGTTCAGGCCCTCTGATATACTACCTCTACATACAGGGGTTTGAATTAGCCATTTGAAATACAGCCATTTTGAATATCGCCATTTTGTGCAAAGATATATTTACTTCAGGCCTACAGAGGTTCAGGCCTTCTGAGATACTAACTCTACATACAGGGGTTTGAATTAGCCATTTGAAATACAGTCATTTGAAATACATCCTTTTTGTGCAAAGATATATTTACTTCAGGCCTACACTGGTTCAGACCGTGTGAAATACCCCCCTACATACAGGGGTTTGAATCAGGCATTTGAAATACAGCCATTTGAAATATAGCCATTTTGTGAAAAGATATATTTACTTCAGGCCTACACTGATTCAGGGCGTGTGAGATCCCCCCTATACATAAAGGGGTTTGAATTAGGCATTTAAAATACAGCCATTTTAAATACAGCCATTTTGTGCAAAGATATATTTACTTCAGGCCTACACTGATTCAGGGCGTTTGTGATGCCCACTATACATACAGGGGTTTGAATTAGGCATTTGAAATACAGTCATTTGAAATACATCCTTTTTGTCGAAAGATATATTTACTTCAGGCCTACACTGGTTCAGACCGTGTGAGATACCCACCTACATACAGGGGTTTGAATCAGGCATTTGAAATACAGCCATTTTAAATACAGCCATTTTGTGTAAAGATATATTTGCTTCAGGCCTACAGGGGTTCAGACCCTCTGAGATACTACCTCTACATACAGGGGTTTGAATTAGCCATTTGAAATACAGCCATTTTAAATACCGCCATTTTGTGCAAAGATATATTTACTTCAGGCCTACAGAGGTTCAGGCCCTCTGAGATACTAACTCTACATACAGGGGTTTGAATTAGCCATTTGAAATACAGTCATTTGAAATACATCCTTTTTGTGCAAAGATATATTTACTTCAGGCCTACACTGATTCAGGGTGTTTGTGATCCCCACTATACATACAAGGGTTTGAATCAGGCATTTAAAATACAGCCATTTTGTGTAAAGATATATTTACTTTAGGCCTACAGAGGTTCAGGCCCTCTGAGATACTACCTCTACATACAGGGGTTTAAATTAGGCATTTGAAATACAGCCATTTTAAATGCCGCCATTTTGTGCAAATATATATTTACTTCAGGCCTACAGAGGTTCAGGCCCTCTGAGATACTACCTCTACATACAGAGGTTTGAATTAGGCATTTGAAATACAGCCATTTTAAATACCGCCATTTTGTGCAAAGATATATTTACTTCAGGCCTACAGTGGTTCAGACCGTGTGAGATACTCCCTCTACACACAGGGGTTTTAATTCAGGGATTTGAAATACAGCCATTTGAAATACAGCCTTTTTGTGCAAAGATATATTTACTTCAGGCCTACACTGGTTCAGACTGTGTGAGATACCCCCCTACATACAGGGGTTTGAATCAGGCATTTGAAATATAGCCATTTGAAATACAGCCATTTTGTGCAAAGATATATTTGCTTCAGGCCTACAGAGGTTTAGACCCTCTGAGATACTCCCTCTACATACAGGGGTTTGATTCAGCGATTTGAAATACAGCGATTTGAAATACAGCGATTTGAAATACAGCCATTTTGTGCAAAGAAATCTTTATTTGAGACTTAGTCTGGTTCAAGCTGTGTGAGATACACCCTTTACATACTGTCGTTCTTTTTTACTATTATTTAAACACCTATTTAGGGCAAGATCCTAAATTCAAAAAATATGAGGAGAGCGTCAAATAAGGGACGTGGCCCAGGTCGTGGTGCTGCTGGTGGAGCTCCTGTTGCAGGGAGAGGATGTGGTCAATCTGTGCCAGCTACACGCACAAGTGAAACCCCTTCCTCAGGTGCGAGTAGGCGACAAAACCTGCAGCGGTATTTGGTCGGGCCTAATACTGCTCTACGAATGGTGAGGCCTGAACAAGTACAGGCGATAGTAGATTGGGTTGCTGACAGTGGATCCAGTTCCTTCACATTGTCTCCCACCCAGTCTCCTGCTGAAAGACCACAGTTGGCACCTGCAGCCGATGTCCATCAGTCTTTCACCTCACCCCCTTGCAAATCAGCCAAGCAGTCTGAGCCCCAAGTCATGCAGCAGTCTCTTCTGCTTTTTGATGACTGTTAGCAGGGTTTCCCAGGGACATCCACCTAGCCCTGCCCCAGAAGTGAAAGAGATTGAGTGCACCGATGCCCAACCACTTATTTTTCAAGATGAGTACATGGGAGGACCATCGCAGCACGTCTCGGATGATGACGAAACACAGGTGCCAACTGCTGGGGCTTTCGAAAGCGTGCAGACCGAAAAGGAAGTCAGGGGTGAATACTGGGTGGGAAGATGATGTGGAGGACGATGAGGTCCTCGACCCCACATGGAATCAAGGTCATGCGAGTGACCCATGTAGTTCGGAGGAAGAGGCGGTGGTCGCACAGAGCCACCAACACAGCAGAAGAGGGAGCAGGGTGCAAAAGCGGAGCGGCCGTCTGCAGTACGCAGGCCTGCAGGGTATAGCGATGTGAGGTCACGGTTATTTAGGCAAACGAGGGTTGCTATGGGTTACTCACAGTTTGTAGGATGACCCTGGGCAGAGTACAGCAGTGATGGAGAGGCTGGCACAGTAGTCCTCTGGGGCACTCTCTGTATATAGGGACCAAGCCTGATGGTGGATGAGGTGCCCTGGATGTTGCAGATGTTTAATGTGCCTAGGGCAAGGTCCCTTTAAGGTTCGTGACGCCAGTGCCTGTAACGGTGGCACACCGATTTGTAGTTGTAATAAGTGAGGAACACAGTGTTGTGGTGAACCAAACTTTTCTTTACTGGAAAACAGTAGTTCAACTTTGTACAGTCGGTTGTCCATACAGTTCCATATAGCAGGTATACATCATAAGCAGTCTCTCACATCAATGGCAGGTATACAGTTCCTTGCAAGATACTCAGAGGGTAACAACAACACACTCAGATCAGGCTGTACCTTCTCCTCAGAAATACTGTACACTGTTCCTTAGAACTCCTATCTGGTTTTATCCCAAGGCCCGGATGCCCTAGCGCTGGCTTTATCCTTGGTAACAATCTTCCTCAGGTATTTATCCTTGCTTCCCATTAATAATCCTTTTGCCCTTCAGCTTACTTGTACTAGCTAGAACACTGGTTCTGCTTGGCTTGTGGAAACTGCAGGTTTTCTCCCAGGAGGCAAACTATTCTCTTGGGGTGAATCTTCTTAGCTAACAGAGGCTCAGGAACTTCAGGCAGGCTATAATCCTTCACTAGCCTCCTGGTGGCAACTAGAAGCCTGGACTGTCTAGCTGCATGTCAGGAGGAGGCCCTCAGCTTGTCTCTCCACAGACTCCTAACTACACAGACTGACCCCTCCCTGTCTGGGCCTAAAAATATATACTAGGGGTTCCCTAGCTCCCTCTAGTGCCTAGGATGATGAACTACACCCTAATTGGCCTGCTACACATATCACAGGAAAATACACATAAATACATATTAAAATGCATTAAAATGTACTGTGAAATACACTGCTACTGTCCCACAGGAGGTGGAAAACAACGTGGCCCAATTGACCCTTGTGTAGTGCCCACATTTACCTAGTGGGACACTACACGTCCTCTAGACAGTATGCCTCCTACTGCCCACCGCAGCAATGGACCGAGCACACCAAAGCCAGCTCCAAGGAGTTCCCTGGCGTGGCAGTACTTCAGACAATGTGCTGACGACAAGACATGAGTGGTTTGCACGCTGTGCAATCAGAGCCTGAAGCGAGGCGTAAACGTTCTCAACCTGAGCACAACCTGCATGACCAGGCATTTAAGTGCAAAGACCGAGCTGCAGTGGATTAGACACCTCAAAAACCAAGAAAGGTCTCTGGCTCCTCCTGCTTCCTCTTCTGCTGCAGTCGCGGCCTCTTCATCCACCTCTGGAGTGACAGTGCCACCTGGCACCCCACAAACAGAGGATCTGCCAGCAACACCAACACCTGGGTCACCAAGCATCTCCACAATGTCCCACGGAAGCGTTCAGCTCGCCATATCCCAAACGCTGGAGAGGAAGAGGAAGTACCCCCCTACCCACCCGCGATCCCTAGCCCTGAATGCCAGCATTTCTAAATTACTTGCCTTTGAAATGCTGTCATTCCGTCTGGTGGAGACGGATAGTTTTAAAGGCCTTATGGCGGTGGCTGTCCCACAGTACGTCGTGCCCAGCCGCCACTACTTTTCAAGACGAGCCTTCCTTTTCCTTCAGAACCAAGTAGGGGACAAAATCACGTGTGCACTGCGCAACGCCATCTGGTCCAAGGTGCACCTGACTACGGATATGTGGACCAGTAAGCACGGTCAAGGCTGTGATATCTCCATAACAGCACACTGGGTAAATGTAGTGGCGGCTGGACCTGAGGCGGATAGCAGTTTGGCGCATGTCCTTTCACCACCGAGGATTGCAGGGCGCTTCAGTTTGCCTCCTGTTGCTTCCTCCTCCTACTCTGTTCCTCATCCTCTACCAGCTCCTCATCCGGTCAGCGTAACACCTTCACCACCAACTTCAGCACAGCCAGGGGTAAACGAAAGCAGGCAGTTTTAAAACTTATCTGTTTGGGGGACAAACCCCACACCGCGCAGGAGCTGTGGACGGGCCTTGAACAACAGATCGATTAGTGGTTTGTGCCAGTCAGCCTCAAGCCCGGCCTGGTGATGTGCGATAATGGGCGAAATCTAGTAGCAGCTCTGGGACTAGCCGGTTTGACGCACATCCCTTGCCTGGCGCATGTGCTGAATTTGGTGGTGCAGAGATTCCTTAAAAATGACCCCGACATGTCAGAGCTGCTGCATAAATTGCGGGCCGTCTGTGCGCGCTTTCGGCGTTCTCACCCTGGTGCTGCTCGCCTGTCAGCGCTGCAGCGTAACTTCGGCATTCCCGCTCACCGTCTCATATGCGACGTGCCCACAAGGTGGAACTCCACCTTGCACATGCTGGCCAGACTGTGCGAGCAGCAGCAGGCGATAGTGGAGTTTCAGCTGCAGCACGCACGGGTGAGTCGCTCGGCGGAACAGCACCACTTTACCACCAATGTCTGGGCCTCCATGCGAGACATGTGTTCCATGTTGCGCTGTTCCGAGTACTTCACCAACATGGCCAGTGCCGATAATGCCGTTCTCAGCGTTACTATCCCACTTCCATGCCTCCTTTAAAAAAACACTCATGGCGATGATGGAAGAGGATGTGGCACAGGAGGAAGAGGAGGAAGAGGGATCATTTCGTAGGGTTTCCGGCCAGTCATTCCCAAGTGGCTCCGAGGGAGGGTTCCTGCACCCACAAACCCAAGGTACACAATTGTCCAGCCAGGGCACAGTTCTGGAGGATGAGGAGGTAGAGGATATACATTTAGAGTGGAATTAATCATGTCATGTAATCCAGAATTTAAAAAAAAATCTAAAAATCTAAAAAAAATCTAAAAAAATCTAAATAAAATAAAATAAAATTGGGCTTTGCGACTTTTTGAGCTCACTTATGACATTTTGCATTTTTACACCATTCCGACTTTGAAAGTGGGTGGAAAGGTGGATACTGTTAGTTATGTTAATTAGTTTCACTTCAGATTTATCACTTTTTTTTTTAACATCACCCCCTATTGGAGTGAGTTAACTTTTTTTTTTTTCAATTACTTAAGAAAGTCTTAGTGATAAATCGCATACGGCGAAACCATTCACTTCATAAAAAACAGAAGTTACATTGTGTGCATTCCGTTTCCGTATGTCCGCTCTGCCAAAAAATAAAACATGTCCTATTATTATCCGCTTTACGGACAAGGATAGGACTGTTCTATTAGGGGCCAGCTGTTCCGTTCTTCAAAATAGGGAATGCAGACGGATGTCAGATTGTTTTGCAGATCCGTGTTTTGTGGACCGCAAAATACATACGGTCGTGTGCATGAGCCCTTAATCAAATGAAGCCTTTTTTCTTAGTCATGGCTGTATATTGTTTAGTAATTAGCATATCTGACAATGGGCCAGATTTATCATTAGCTCAGGTCAGAATAATGGAGTGAAAAAGTCCCAAAAAAGTCCCAAACGCTAAAACTGCGCACAAATTTGCGACTTTTTTCTGCTCTGCACTATGCTCGCCAGTTTTCTGAAAGTGGGCGTGTCTTCTTATGTAAATGAATCTCTAGACAGATTTACTATTGGGACTATTTAAAAAAGTCGCAAAAAAGTCGCAAAAAAGTCCCAATTTCACTCCAGTGAGGACCATGCTTATCTCATGAGACTTTTTAATAGAACATGCAACTTTTTCATAAAAACGTGCGACTTTTTCGTAAAGATGTGCGACTTTTGTAAAGCTGCTTACTGACGGATAAACTGCTACCGTCAAACCACATTTATTACAGTCTTAAAGGGCCGATCATAAATCTGACTTGGCTAAAACTGACTTTAGCCATATGTTAAAGTGGAGTGAGCTGTCAGAGGAATGATAAATCTGGCCCAATATGTATTAGGTAAATGAATGCACATACTATCAAGAAATAGTAAATAGTAATTGTTAACTACAGTCCATTAAGAAACTTCGCTTTTCACTGTTTATTTCGCTGATACAAATAAATGGAAACCTCTCCAGCCTGACGCTTGTCCTGTGATGTCTCTATAGGTTTAAACAGCCTTCAGTTTGCAGAGATAGATTTGGATTGGCAACTGATAGAGCAGTTCTTATTTTTGTGTGGGCGCTTAGCTCATTTGATACGTCTGCATATGCTGCTGACTGCAATTTAGTCTACCCTCTGCAGTTCCCTTTCCAGGAATCTCCTGGCAGTCCAATAGTAAATCTGTGCTTGATTCAGGGCCCAAACATATTTTGATTGTAAATACAGAGTCTTCTTTTATGAGGATGCTCACATCGCAGCTTGAGCACTGTAATTTTTATACAGGTCTTGCCGATCAATAAAAAAGCCACAGGAGGAATGATTTATCTTGCCGGTTACAGAGCCTGTCACTGAGAGAAATTGTAAAAGATCAATTTACACAACTCGGTGTGAGAACGTTATTGATATAACATGGCTGATCAGTCCTTAGTCGGCTGGGACAGTTGTTGCAGAGGTGCATTGTGCAGCTTACTGGGTACGGTCTTTAATAGACTCACTGGTCTGCAAAATGGACATTGAACCTATAAAGTAGACATTGCTCAGACACAAGGCATGTTAAGTGACTCGAATAGGAAGTTATTGGCCTAACTGTGATTAGTTAGATGTGCAAGTGTCATACTTCCTATTCTTCCCTTCCCCCGACACCCTACTGTGAGAAATGTTCTCTTGGAAGATGGAGCTGCCTTAATTACAATGAGTCCTTTTAACTACAGGTCACAGAATTTGGCTCACATCACAGGAAACAAGCAAACAAACTATCTTCCTGAAAAAAAAAAAAATCTAACTTCCACCTCTCAGATTAGTTAAATGAAGCTTAGCAAAGAGTTCCTATCTATTATTTTGATAGTTAATTGTGGCTGGGATGCCCGGAGGCTTTTCATTTTTCAAAAATAATATATAAAATCTACACTAATAATAACAATCAAAAATAAAAACCATTAAAGTTTGCATTTCTATTTCATACATACCTCACTTTCTTGCGTTAAAGGAATATATATGGATAGATACTGTTCGAAGATTACTAATTTAAGAGCTCGAAATATTGGATCAGAAATTCTCTTATTTACAATGTGTTATTGCAGAATCTTCACAAAATGGTTGACTACATACTCGAATAATGTGCTACACCAGAAAAAAAAATATGTCTATCAGCTTCTTGAAATGATTCTCTGCTGTAGAAAATAACTAAGATTTCCAACCACGTATTTGTCAAGATATTTGTTAAATTCAATATTGTACATAGAAATTTATTACAGTCTCACATTTCTATTAATGTACTGATGATTCCAAAAGAGTTATAAGTCGCAACACATACATTGTACATTTATATCCCAATGACTTATTTAAAAGGGTTATTTTATAAAAAGGGGTATTAGGGCATTAATGGATGGGGTCTCCCATTTAGGACCTTAGTCTAATAGCTAGAACAAAGAATGGCTATGGATGTCCTTAACTCCATAGGATCCAGCACATCTGTGTATTTCACAGGCAATCCAGTGATGTCAATGAGAACTGTGTGATGCTTCTGACCCACTGTGGTGGGGATGATGAAGAATAAAATATGTGCTGCTGGATTTCTTAATAGATTACAGCAGATTGCTGTAGGACCAGCAGCAGGACTTTAAGTGATCAGTTTAAGTGTGGAAACCCTTTCAGGGATTGTCTAACAAATACTTAAACCTCAAACTGTAAGAATGATTTTTTTTAAATGTAATATTTTTAAACACAGCTGCAAGGAAAACTAAGTGAAATTTTTGAAATTACCAGGGTTTCTGCATTGATTACTAATAAAAATATGACTACACAATTATAGACACACACAATTTAACTGAGCTAAAAGCACACAAACTGTTGTAACATTCATGTCTTCTATTGAGCACATTCAGTAAAAAGCCAACAGTTGAGTGAGAAAAAGTGAGTGAACCCTTGAATGTAATGTCCCGTAGATTGTTCTTTAATTGCTATCACCTCTACCAAAACTTTCCTGTAGCTACAAATAGGATTTTCACAAAGCTGAGGAGTTATTTTGGACCATTCATTTCTGCAAATGTATTTCAGTTCATCAGTGTTTCCCAGATGACCTTAAACAGTGTTGAGCAAAACGAATAGTGTTGAGTGAAGGAAATTTGGAATTCGATCCGAAGTTTAGGAAAACTTCGATTCGCAATGAAATCAGAATTTCTTTGCGCTTTGTGGTAACGAATCAGATTTTCCTAAAATGTCGGTGTTGCATGTTTTACAAAATTAAAGTAAGAATCCCTGGAATGTAAGATCACTTATAATGCCGTGCAGCCAGCCAATCTGCAGATAGCCATCCCCTGTGATCTCACAGCCCTAAAAAACCCTCATCCGGTGTGGTCTCCGCCATTGTCCTGTGAGCTGAGCATAGGGACATATGTGGCAAGCGCTCATGCGCTAGGGACAATGTTGCTGAAAATTATTAATAGAAGAATATTGGAAAGGGAGAGTGCAGGGAGACTGCAGGGTGGGTGCAGGGAGACATGCGCTGACGGTTTTATTTTTTCCTACATCAGCGATAAATGTAATTCAATAGCAATAAGAAGCCTTTATTATTCCACTGCCAGCGTACCAACCTATATCTATACCTATAACTTCTATAATGTAGAAGTTATTCACCAAAGTCTCGCGAGACTCATTTCCACTTGCCAGAGCCCATACATTTGAACACTGTACAGAGACGAACCACCATACAGTATTCAAACGAAGTTTTAAGCGAAGCGAGTTCAGATCTAGGATCCAAAACTCGCTTCGCTCATCACAACTCATCGATATTAGATGATATGGAAAAGCAGATGGCAGAAGAAGGGTTCCTATCTGTAGGGCAGGCTGGGGTTGGAGATGTAGGTATGCCAGAGCTGATTAATGTTCAGTGTTTACTGTCAAATAATCTGCAGGAGATTGCAGGCAAGAACAGCAATAATATGCATATTGTCCCCCTACCTAACCACCCAATCCCCATACTAGCAACAGCCTCTGTTTAAAGGTGCATTAAAGGTGCAGCGTGGCCATTAACAATGAAGATTGACTATACAGTGCAGTCTTCATTT
This sequence comes from Bufo bufo, assembly GCF_905171765.1. Taxonomy (NCBI): domain Eukaryota; kingdom Metazoa; phylum Chordata; class Amphibia; order Anura; family Bufonidae; genus Bufo; species Bufo bufo. The sequence continues at coordinate 435,363,057 of NC_053391.1, forward strand.
TAAAATGAAAGGCAGCTGAAAGCTAAGGCAGAGTGGCCTAGGTACAGTGGGGCAAAAAAGTATTTAGTCAGCCACCAATTGTGCAAGTTCTCCTACTTAAAAAGACCAGAGAGGCTTGTCATTTTATCATAGGTACACTTCAACTATGAGAGACGGAATGGGGGGAAGGAATACAGGAAATCACATTGTAGGATTTCTAATGAATTAATTGGTAAATTGCTCGGTAAAATACAGTATGTATTTGGTCACCTACAAACAAGCAAGATTTCTGGCTCTCACAGACCTGTAAGGGCTCTTTCACACCTGCGTTCTTGTCTTCCGGCATAGAGTTCCGTCACCGGGGCTCTATGCCGGAAGAATCCTGATCAGGATTATCCTAATGCATTCTGAATGGAGAGAAATCCATTCAGGATGCATCAGGATGTCTTCAGTTCCGGAACGGAACGTTTTTTGGCCGGAGAAAATACCGCAGCATGCTTCGCTTTTTGCTCCGGCCAAAAATCCGGAACACTTGCCGCAAGGCCGGATCCGGAATTAATGCCCATTGGAAGGCATTGATCCGGATCCGGCCTTAAGCTAAACGTCGTTTCGGCGCATTGCCGGAGCCGACATTTAGCTTTTTCAGAGTGGTTACCATGGCTGCCGGGACGCTAAAGTCCTGGCAGCCATGGTAAAGTGTAGCGGGGAGCGGGGGAGCAGCATACTTACCGTCAGTGCGGCTCCCGGGGCGCTCCAGAGTGACGTCAGGGCGCCCCAAGCGCATGGATCATGTGATCACATGGATCACGTCATCCATGCGCATGGGGCGCTCTGACGTCATTCTGGAGCGCCCCGGGAGCCGCACGGACTGTAAATATACCGCTCCCTCGCTCCCCGTTCCTACTATGGCAACCAGGACTTTAATAGCGTCCTGGCTGCCATAGTAACACTGAAAGCATTTGGAAGACGGTTCCGTCTTCAAATGCTTTCAGTACACTTGCGTTTTTCCGGATCCGGCGGGCACCTCCGGCAACGGAAGTGCACGCCGGATCCCAACAACGCAAGTGTGAAAGAGGCCTAACTTCTTCTTTAAGAGGCTCCTCTGTCCTCCACTCGTTACCTGTATTAATGGGACCTGTTTGAACTTGTTATGAGTATAAAAGACACCTGTCCACAACCTCAAACAGTCACACTCCAAACTCCACTATGGCCAAGACCAAAGAGCTGTCGAAGGACACCAGAAACAAAATTGTAGAACTGCACCAGGCTGGGAAGACTGAATCTGCAATAGGCAAGCAGCTTGGTGTGAAGAAATCAACTGTGGGAGCAATTATTAGAAAATGAAAGCCATACAAGACCAATGATAATCTCCCTTGATCTGGGGCTCCACGCAAGATCTCACCCCGTGGATAGAGATGTCCCGAACTATTCGCCGGCGAACATCGCTTGTTCGCGTTCGCCGCGGCGGGCAAACATATGCGATGTTCGGTCCGCCCCCTTTACGTCATCATTGAGCAAACTTTGACCCTGTACCTCACAGTCAGCAGACACATTCCAGCCAATCAGCATACCCTCCCTCCCAGACCCTCCCACCTCCTATCAAAAAGCAAGGACAGTGTCCATCTTAGATTCATTCTGAAGCTGCAGTGTTAGTGAGAGCAGGGAGAGTGCTGCTGCTGCTGAATTAATAGGGAAATCGTTAGCTAGGCCAGTGTTCTATGTCCACTCTAGTCCTCAAAGACTCATCTGATCTGCTGTAAGGACAGCGTCCTGACAGCACCCCAAAAAGTCCTTTTTAGGGCTAGTACATCAGTCTCTAGTACATCAGTCTGCTTTTTTTTTTAATATATATATATTGCAGTTGCCTGCCAGTGTGTGTCAGGCCCACAGAGTGTACTGTGCCCACTGCCAGTGCCCACCACTCATATCTGGTAGCACAATAGCTTGCAGATAAAAAAAAGTAATACAATTTTTTCTCTGTAATATAATTGCAGTTGCCTGCCAGTGTGTGTCAGGCCCACAGAGTGTACTGTGCCCACTGCCAGTGCCCACCCCGCAGGGGCCGTCATGGTTGTGGTGCTGTGATTTCCTTTGGCCCTAGAATAATGCCCAGTATTCAGAGGCCACGTACCCTGAACTCGAAAAGTTCTGAGGACATAGTTGACTGGCTAACACAGGACACCCAATCTTCTACAGCTTCCACTCGGAACCTTGACGCACCATCCTCCTCCAGCTCAGCTTCGGGCACCTCTCAAGTTACCACTTGCCCGCCTGCCACCAACACTAGCACCACAGCCGCTTCACTTGATCTGTCAGAGGAGTTATTTACACATCAGTTGGAAGAAATGAGTGATGCGCAATCATTATTGCCAGAGGATGTAGATAACAGGGATATGTCTCAGTCAGGCAGCATTACACACATGGACGTACGGTGTGATGATGATGATGTTGTACCCGCTGCTGCTTCCTTTGCTGAGTTGTCAGATACAAGTGAAGCAGTTGATGATGATGTGTCCGTTGATGTCACGTGGGTGCCCGTTCGAAGAGAAGAAGAACAGGGGGAAAGTTCAGATGGGGAGACAGAGAGGAGGAGGAGACGAGTTGGAAGCAGGGGGAGGTCGTCGCAAGGAGCTGGTGGCACAGTCAGACAGCATGTATCGGCACATGAGTAGCTCGGCATCCAACCTTGTGCAAATGGCGTCTTTCATGCTGTCATGCCTGTTGAGGGACCCTCGTATAAATAGGGTGAAGGAGAACGACCTGTACTGGGTGGCCACACTACTAGACCCCCGGTATAAGCAGAAAGTGGCTGAAATGTGGCTGAAATGTTACCGAATTACCGGAAGTCGGAAAGGATGCAGCAGTTCCAAAACAAGTTAAATAGTATGCTTTACACATGCTGTTGCCACCACCAGAATGCCGTCATTGCAAAGGTCAGCAGTGTGGCATTTTTTTTGTGTGTCTGCCTCTGATATCAGCGATGTCATTTGCAACCTGTGCCAAAAGAAACTCAGTCGTGGGAAGTCCAACACCCACCAAGGTACAACTGCTATGCGAAGGCACATGATCTCATATCACAAACGCCTATGGGATCAACACATGATGAGTACAAGCAGCACACAAACTCAAAGCCACCATCCTCCTCCTGGTCCAGCATCTTCAGCCATGTCACCCACTGCTGTCCTCCTTGCCCCCTCTCAACCACCCGCCACTCCGCCTCTCACCTTCAGCAGTTCCTGCTCATCTGCCCACAGTCAGGTGTCTGTCAAGGAAATGTTTGAGCGTAAGAAGCCAATGTCACAGAGTCACCCCCTTGCCCGCCAGCTTTTACCATACAAGCTGGTGGAGTCTGAGGCCTTCAAAAAATTTGTAGCTATTGGGACACCGCAGTGGAAGGTACCCGGCCGAATTTATTTTTCACAAAAGGCAATCCCCAACCTGTACTCTATTGTGGAAAAGGAAGTCATGGCATGTCTGGCACACAGTGTTGGGGCAAGGGTCCATCTGACCACTGATACCTGGTCTGCAAAGTACGGTCAGGGCAGGTATATCACATACACTGCGCATTGGGTAAACCTGCTGACGGCTGCCAAGCATGGAATGCGTGGCTCTGCAGAGGAGTTGGTGACACCGCCACGACTTGCAGGCAGGCCTGCTGCCACCTCCTCTACTCCATCCTCTTCGCTAATCTCCTCGGCTGAGTCCTCTTCTGCTGCTGCGTCTTGCTCCACATCAACTGCACCCCCCAGCTCCCATGGGGCTATTCCACATCCCGGATACGACAGTGTCACGCCATCTTGGGGTTGACTTGCCTGAAAGCAGAGAGTCACACCGGACCAGCACTCCTGTCCGCCCTGAACGCACAGGTGGATCAGTGGCTGACCCCACACCAAATGGAGATCGGCAAAATGGTGTGTGACAACGGAAGCAATTTGTTGGCGGCATTGAATTTGGGCAAGTTGATACATGTGCCGTGCATGGCACATGTGTTGAATCTGATCGTACAACGCTTTGTGCATAAGTACCCAGGCTTACAGGACGTCCTCAAGCAGGCCAGGAAGGTGTGTGGCCATTTCAGGCGTTTTTACACGCCATGGTGCACTTTTCTAAAATTCGGCGGCGAAACAACATACCAGTGAGGCGCTTGATTTGCGACAACCCGACACGTTGGAATTCAACACTCCTAATGTTTGACCGCCTGCTCCAACAAGAAAAAGCCGTCAACGAGTATTTGAATGACCGGGGTGCTAGGACAGCCTCTGCGGAGCTGGTAATTTTTTTGCCACGTTACTGGACGCTCATGCGCAATGCCTGTAGGCTCATGCGTCCTTTTGAGGAGGTGACAAACCTAGTCAGTCGCACCGAAGACACCATCAGCGACATCATCCCATTTGTTTTCTTCCTGGAGCGTGCCCTGCAAAGAGTGCTGGAATCAGGCCGTAGATGAGCGTGAAGAGGAAGAGGAAGAGTTGTGGTCACCATCACCACTAGAAACAGCCTTATCATCATCGCTTGCTGGACCTGCGGCAACGCTGGAAGAGGAGTCTGAGGAAGAGGAGTCAGAGGAGAAATGTGGCTTTGAGGAGGAGGAAGACCAACTACAGCAGGCATCCCAGGGTGCTCATTGTCACCTATCTGGTACCCGTGGTGTTGTACGTGGCTGGGGGGAAGAACAGACCTTCAATGAGATCAGTGAGGACGAGGAACGGGACATGAGTAGCTCGGCATCCAACCTTGTGCAAATGGCGTCTTTCATGCTGTCATGCCTGTTGAGGGACCCTCGTATAAATAGGGTGAAGGAGAACGACCTGTACTGGGTGGCCACACTACTAGACCCCCGGTATAAGCAGAAAGTGGCTGAAATGTTACCGAATTACCGGAAGTCGGAAAGGATGCAGCAGTTCCAAAACAAGTTAAATAGTATGCTTTACACAGCGCATAAGAATGATGTCACAGCACAACACAAATATAACAGGGGAAGAGGTAAAAGTAATCCTCCTCGTACCACGACCACGCCGGCAAGGACAGGACGCTTTACAGACGTGTTGTTGATGGAGGACATGCAGAGCTTTTTAAGTCCTACGCATCGCCACAGCCCTTCGGGGTCCACCCTCAGAGAACGACTCGACCGACAGGTAGCAGACTACCTCGCCTTAACTGCAGATATCGACACTCTGAGGAGCGATGAACCCCTTGACTACTGGGTGTGCAGGCTTGACGTGTGTCCTGAGCTATCCCAATTTGCGATAGAACTTCTGGCCTGCCCGGCTTCAAGTGTCCTGTCAGAATGGACCTTCAGCGCAGCAGGAGGTATTGTCACTGAGAAGAGAAGTCGCCTAGGTCAAAAAAGTCTAGATTACCTCCCCTTTATTAAGATGAATGAGGCATGGATCCCGAAGGGACTGACAGTGGGGGATGCATTTGACTAAAAAAGGCCTGATGAGATGCCTTGGGCTAAAAATGGTCCACACACTGCTGTATTTGATCTCTGCATGCCGGATGACTTGCGTGACTTCTCCGCCACCAACTAGGGTTCAAGCCGCAATGTTTTAGTGCACTTTCTGCCTGGAAAACATAAATTTTTCCGGCCGCTGCAACAATACCTAATTTTTCAGGCATGTGTACAAGCCTAATTTTTCTGGCCTCTGGTGCTGCACTGTGGCTGCAAAAACAAAACCAAAAAAAAGGCACATACATGTGTCAATTCCCCTTCGTGATCATTACCTTTTTGTGGTGAAGGGGCTTGCGTATCACAATGAAGCGATCACCTCAATGAGTGTGTTGGCAATGGCAATGTTGGCACACCCCAGATAATTAGGTCGTTGCTTCATTGTGAACAGACCAAAAGCGATCGGCTGGATAATTTTGCATAGAAAAAACATTAATTTTCTTTGTGATCATCTAAGGTGATCATTAAAGCCTACTAGGCCAACAATGGGCCCACACTGCAGAATCATTGTTTTCTGGGTCACTTAACTGTCACTGAACTACCTCAGTATGACCATAGGCTTTGAGAAACCACCATCCCCAAATCTCCTAAACGTTCGCACGAGCACAGTCATCATTACACCAAGATTGATGCATAGAGGAATAAAATTTATGTCATGAGTGTGTCAACTATTGACAACTCTTTGCAGTTGTCTAAAATCTATTCGATACACGTTCCCTGATAGGGGACGTAGCAGGGATTAAAGTGATAAGAATAGTACTACTTAACACACCACTCATATAGGGTGGCAGAGTACATTGCACGGCGCACACGCAGTGCCCCAAATTGGAAGCAAGAGGACCAACCAAGCATCTTTTTCCATCTCCCGGTTCCTAACATCTATTCCATACACCGGCCCCTGATAGGGGACGTAACAGGGATTAAACTGATAGGAATAGTACTACTTAACATACCACTCATATAGGGTAGAACAGTACATTGCATGGCGCACACGCAGTGCTCCAAATTGGAAGTAAGAGGACCGACCAAGCATCTTTTTCCATCTCCCGGTTCCTAAAATCTATTCCATACACCGGCCCTTGATAGGGGACGTAACAGGGATTAAACTGATAGGAATAGTACTACTTAACATACCACTCATATAGGGTGGCACAGTACATTGCATGGCGCACACGCAGAGCCCCAAATTGGAAGTAAGAGGACCGACCAACCATCTTTTTCTATCTCCCGGTTCCTAAAATCTATTCCATACACCGGCCCCTGATAGGGGACGTAACAGGGATTAAACTGATAGGAATAGTACTACTTAACATACTACTCATATAGGGTAGAACAGTACATTGCACGGCGCACGCGCAGTGCCCCAAATTGGAAGTAAGAGGACCCACCAACCATCTTTTTCCATCTCCCGGTTCCTAAAATCTATTCCATACACCGGCCCCTGATAGGGGACGTAACAGGGATTAAACTGATAGGAATAGTACTACTTAACATACCACTCATATAGGGTAGCACAGTACATTGCACGGGGCACGCGCAGTGCCCCAAATTGGAAGTAAGAGGACCGACCAATCATCTTTTTCCCTCTCCCGGTTCCTAAAATCTATTCCATACACCGGCCCCTGATAGGGGACGTAACAGGGATTAAACTGATAGGAATAGTACTACTTAACATACCACTCATATAGGGTAGCACAGTACATTGCACGGCGCACGCGCAGTGCCCCAAATTGGAAGTAAGAGGACCGACCAACCATCTTTTTCTATCTCCCGGTTCCTAAAATCTATTCTATACACCGGCCCCTGATAGGGGACATAACAGGGAAACTGATAGAAATAGTACTACTTAACACACCACTCATAAAGGGTGGCACAGTACATTGCACGGCGCATGCGCAGTGCCCCAAATTGGAAGTAAGAGGACCGACCAACCATCTTTTTCCATCTCCCGGTTCCTAAAATCTATTCCATACACCGGCCCCTGATAGGGGACAAAACAGAGATTAAACTGGTAAGAACTGATTTTTTTAATTAAATAAAAAAAGAGGACAGCCTCTGCGGAGCTGGATATTTTTTGGCCGCGATACTGAACGCTCATGCACAATGGCTGTAGGCTCATGCGTCCTTTTGCGGAGGTGACAAACCTGGTCAGTCAAACCCAAGGCAACATCATCGACCTCATCCCATATGCGTTTTTTCTGGAGTGTGCCCTGCGAAGAGTGCTGGATCAGGCCGTAGATGAGCATGAAAAGGAAGAGTTATGGTCACCATCACCACCAGAAGCAGCCTTGTCGTCGTCGATTGCTGGACCTACGGCAACGCAGAGAGAGGAGTCTGAAGAAGAGGAGTCAGAGGAGGAAGGTGGCTTTGAGGAGGTGGAAGACCAACCACAGCAGGCGTCCCAGGGGGATTGTTGTCACCTTTCGGGAACCCTTGGTGTTGTACGTGGCTGGGTGGAGGAAGAGACCTTCAATGAAGTCAGTGAGGACAAGGAACGGGACATGGCTAGCTTGGTATCCAACCTTGTGCAAATGGGGAGTTTGCGGTTGTGCAAATGGACTGTTTGCGATTGTTTGTGGTGCGTTAAACGGGGAGTTTGGTCTGTCAGAGTTTGGTCTGTCACTGTGAAGCGGGCTTAACCCTTACACTACCTGATCAATACAACATCATACCTGATGTTTTAAAGCACGTTATTCCAAACTATTTAGGAATGTTAGGTGATTTATACCCTTTATGGATTAAAACCAGACTCTGCGTCAACTGCGTAATTTTCCATGGGAGTTTTGCCATGGATCCCCCTCCGGCATGCCACAGTCCAGGTGTTAGTCCCCTTGAAACAACTTTTCCATCACTATTGTGGCCAGAAAGAGTCCCTGTGGGTTTTAAAATTCGCCTGCCTATTGAAGTCTATTGCGGTTCGCCTGGTTTGCCCGTTCGCGAACATTTGCGGAAATTCGCGTTTGCCGACCTGCAGAGATCTGGGACCAAATTAACAAAGGCTACCATCAGTAACACTAAGTCGCCAGGGACTCAAATCCTGCAGTGCCAGACGTGTCCCCCTGCTTAAGCCAATACATGTCCGGGCCTGTCTGAAGTTTGCTAGAGAGCATTTGGATGATCCAGAAGAGGATTGGGAGAATGTCATATGGTCAGATAAAACCAAAGTAAAACTTTTTGGTAAAAACTCAACTCGTCGTGTTTGGAGGAGAAACAATGCTGAGTTGCATCTAAAGAACACCATTCCTACTGTGAAGCATGGGGGTGGAAACATAATGCTTTGGGGCAGTTTCTCTGCAAAGGGACCAGGACAACTGATCCGTGTAAAGGAAAGAATGAATGGGGCATGTATCGTGAGATTTTAAGTAAAAGCCTCCTTCCATCAGCAAGGGCATTGAAGATGAAATGTGGCTGGGTCTTTCAGCATGACAATGATCCCAAACACACCGCCCGGGCAACGAAGAAGTGGCTTCGTAAGAAGCATTTCAAGGTCCTGGAGTGGCCTAGCCAGTCTCCAGATCTCAACCCCATAGAAAACCTTTGGAGGAAGTTGAAAGTCTGTGTTGACCAGCGACAGCCCCAAAACATCACTGCTCTAGTGGAGATCTGCATGGAGGAATGGGCCAAAATACCAGCAACAGTGTATGAAAACCTTGTGAAGACTTACAGAAAACGTTTGACCTCTGTCATTGCCAACAAAGGGTATATAACAAAGTATTGAGATGAACTTTTGTTATTCACCAAATACTTATTTTCCACCATAATTTGCAAATAAATTCTTAAAAAATGTGATTTTATGGATTTTTTTTCTCATTATGCCTCTCATAGTTGAGGTATACCTATAATGAAAATTACAGGTCTCTCTCATCTTTTTAAGTGGGAGAACTTGCACAATTGGTGGCTGACTAAATACTTTTTTGCCCTACTGTATACCTAATTTATAGCTATTTGTGATGAATTAATTTAGAACAAATCACATTTCTTGGCTAACTTAGTGAAGGTAAACACCAAAAAATGAGGATGCTATTTGTGTAAAAATAATTAATTTTATTAGATTACATAGAACAATAAATATCAGTGTTAGTCAAAAGGGATATGTAGAAATGAGCCTCTAGAATAGGGCTCAACAATGCGGAGAATCGCACTTGTGGGAAATTGCACCCTGAGCAGCCACAGTTGCAAAAATGTTGAAGAGTCGGGTGACAATGGTGTAAGTAATGGATGGTGATGACGATACCATATCACCTCAAACATTTAACATGACTGTCCTGACGAAGCCTACGTGGCGAAACACGTGTCGAGGTTGAGGCATTTGGGGATCCATTGACAACATGAGCAGCAGCAATATGGGTATGTAATGTGAGACTCAGTGTGGGTTGGATTGGTGGTATCAGTTATTATTCAGTAGTCATTAGCCACCAGTCATATCATTATACAGCCGCAGTCTAACTATTTGCCTGAGTTTTATTGAGGAGGATGCAAGGATAGTTTGGACAGTCATGTTAAATGTTTGAGGTGATATGGTATCGTCATCACCATCCATTACTTACTCCATTGTCATCCGACTCTTCAACATTTTTGCAACTGTGGCTGCTCAGGGTGCAATTTCCCTCAAGTGCGATTCTCAGCATTGTTGAGCCCTATTCTAGAGGCTCGTTTCTACATGTCCTATCCCTTTTGACTAACACAGATATTTATTGTTCTATGTAATCTAATGAAATTAATTATTTTTATACAAATAGCATCCTCGTTTTTTGGTGTCTATTCATGTTTGATGCGTTGTAATTGTGGGTTGTTGTAGGTTTAACTTAGTGAAGGTGTCAAATAATTTTTTATTTTTATTTCTTCACTTGTAGATAATTTGTCTAGCAGAGATGAATATACATCCAGCCAGGTCATTAGCAATGCTTTAGTAGACCAGTTTCATGTGTCTCTATAAAACATCTTCTGAGCTCTTCTGAAAGTTGTTTGGATTAAGGTAGGGTTCACACTAACCAATATATTTAAAGATAAACAGAATTGTCAGGAAGGCTAACTTTCCACGTGCGTCAAAGCTATCCAGCAGGCTGTTCCAGCAGCGGACAGCCTGCCGCTGTTCTCGAGATTTAGCATAATCGGATACTGCCAGGCCTCATTGACAATAATGAGATCAGGCTTAAGCCAGAAAAAAATAATTGTCCGGGTGAATCCCTGTATTTATGTGGGGGAGCAGCAAGGTCCCATTATAGTCAATGGGATCCGGCAGGCATGTGGCACTATCTGGCTTTGCCGGATCCAGAGAACAGTAGTAGGATGTCCTCTACCAGAACAGCCTATCGGATAGCTTTGACACAAATGTGTAGCCCGGTTAATCTAACTCTGGATCTTTTGCCTATTTTTCTGACTTTGCCACTGTATTCTAATTTTGCCTCTGACATGACCTCCTGGTATTTGACTTTCTGGTTATTTGACTTTGCTTTATTTAGGACTGTATTTGGTATTAGACTCTGTGAGCCTTTGGCCCTGCCTTTGCCTGCTGACTTTGTCTCTAATGTTATATTCTGCTTTTACTCTGCTGTGTATTGACTTAGCTTTTCAATTCTGATCCGGGGCTGGTTTTGCCTGTCTAGTTTTGACCTCTTACTGTCTGACTACTCTTTTTCCCATTTAAGTTTAGGCCCTTGCACTTAGTCAAGTCAGGGACTGTTGCCAAGTTGTGGGCAGCCATTTAGGGCGTATTGTGCAAGTAGGTATGGACAATGTTGCAGAAGCAGTAGTGGGCGGCACTGTTCCCTACCTTTCACGACACTAGGCCTATCAAGAGAACAACAGAGCTGTCATACTGTTATCCAAATTTTGTACCTGCTAGAATACTGAGCATTGCCTTGCAGAAAACACCCTACCCTCATAGCAGCAGTAAACTGACAATGGATTTACTATATAGGAGATGTCATTATTTGTTGGCTCCCTGTCCCACTTTTAACTATAGAATGCCACACAAGACACTTTAGGCCTAGTCACATGGCTGCATGGGATCTGAGCCAAGGTTGGTGCAAACTGAGTATCAGTGAGCAGGCTGCAAGATACAGTGTCTTTATAGCACTTCCTTCACTGTACTGGCTTAATTGGATTTTTGTTCTTTTTGACTTGGTAGCACAGTTTGGTGAGTTTAAAGCTCTATTCAGTTAGGAAGCACCTATGCACTCCAATTGTGTGGGACACAAAAGAGGGCACAAAAGGATAATAGTTACTGGAAATATTATTACTTTGGTAATAGGTGGCTATTATTTGGGAGGTACAGACAGTGACGGACTGAGGTGCCTAGGGCCCACCAGTAGAAATTATTCTTGGGGCCCACCCTACAGCTACCAAAAAGAAATATTATTTGTTCATGAATATTTGCAGTTTAGGACACAATACAGTGTGCAAAACAGAACAGTATTGTGCACTGGTCTATAACAATTTGTTTCTCATTAAGCAACTCATTGTAGTTGATAACCTAATCTGTTAAGGTCCCTTTACACAGGGCGACAGAACAGGAGATTGTTGGGAAGGAAGCGTTCCTTCCCGACAATTGCCTGCTCTTTAACGGAAGAGAACGCTGTATTTACATGAGAAGTGCAATTATTACAGGAGAAGTGATCACTACTGTCATTGTTCTTCCCCATACTGACTACTTGTTTGCCGGCAGCAGATCGTGATTAGTGATGAGCGGGAGGTGCCATATTCGATTTCGCGATATTTCGCGAATATTCGCATGAATATTCGTGTTATATTCGTCGAACTCGAATATTCGCAATTATCGCGAAATTATTTTTTCGCATATTGCGAAAATTTATCTTGATAGTATAAGGCAACGTTCCTATGCTAATGACTATGGCTAGGCTAATATGTGTATTTTACGAAATTTCGTAATATTGCTCTAACTTCGTCTCTTAGAATATTACGAATATTCTAAAAGACGAAGTTAGAGCAATATTAAGAACATTTGCAAAAGTCGAAATTGCGATGCGAGTAATATAACACGAAATAGTCGCATGAAGATTTAAACTTAGCACTGCTATATTCCATATTCTAGCCTAATATGGAATATAGCTGTGCTAAGTTAGCACTGCTATATTCCATATTAGGCTAGAATATGGAATATAGCTGTGCTAAGTTTAAATCTTCATGCGACTATTTCGTGTTATATTACTCGCATCGCAATTTCGACTTTTGCAAATGTTCTTAATATTGCTCTAACTTCGTCTTTTAGAATATTCGTAATATTCTAAAAGACGAAGTTAGAGCAATATTACGAAATTTCGTAAAATACACATAGATTGTATTTAAGCTAATATACTGCTATAGTAATAATTTTTAATAGTGTACATATTTTACAAAACTTAAGTTCAGAAGAGGCAAAAAAAAATTACAGGAAAAAAAAGGGATTATAGCACTATATTAGCTAAATTACAATCTATATGTGTATTTTACGAAATTTCGTAATATTGCTCTAACTTCGTCTTTTTTTACATAATAATGCATTTTTTTAAAATCATTTTTCCATTTTTGAAAGCCATATATTTTTTATTTTTCTGCCAATGATCTTGTGTAGGGACTCATTTTTTGCAGGAAGAGTTGACATATTTATTGTTGCATTTTTTGGGTGCGCATGATTTTTTGATCATTCAATAATATTACAATTTTGGGGCAAGGGGACCAAAAAATTGCTTTTTTTCTTATAGCATTTACCTGAGGGGATAGGTCATGTCATTTTATAGAGCAGGTCGTTACAGACGCAGCGTTGCCTAATATGTCTATTTTTTTTAATTTCTATTAAAGGAATTGTCTCATCTCAGACAATGGGGGCATGTTGCTAGCATATGCCCCCATTGTCTTATAGGTGCGAGTCCCACACCTATATTGAGAATGGAGCCCTGAAAGTGGCCGTCACAAATAGCCATGCTGTGGCTCGGCTATTTCCGTTGGGAAGTAGGCTCCCATTCACTTCTATGGGAAGATCGCTTGGTGGTGGTCAGACCGGAGTCCTCCAGCCACCACCTTGTGGGGCTCCGTTACTGATATAGGTGGGACCCACATCTATAAGACAAGCCATATGCGCCCATTGTCTGAGATAAGACAGTCCCTTTAAGTTTTACACAGTGAAAAATATCTTTTTGTGTTACCATTTTCTGAAAGCCATATTTTTTTTAATTTTTTGGGCGATTGTCTTATGTAGGAGCTTGTTTTTTGCAGGATGAGGTGACAGTTTGATTGGTACCATTTCGGAGTACATACGATTTTTAGTTGCTTGACATTAGACTTTGTTTTGAACATGCGATTCACCGTCAATTTTGGGGGTGAGTCGCTGGACTTTCTGGATGTGCGCGTCTTAGTGAAGGATGGTGTATTACACACCACGGGCTTTCGCAAGCCCACCGTGACTAACTCGCTGCTCCACCAGGCCAGCTTTTATCCGCCGTCGGTGAAGGGTTCCGTCCCATACGGACAATTTGTCCGTCTGCGGAGGATCAACGACACCGACGTCGGATTTTATAGACAAGCGCATGAACTCAGCGGCCGATTATTAAATCGGGGTTGCCCGCCGAAAGCAGTCTCAGCAGCCCTTCGCAGGGCAGCTAAACTTGACCGTGAAGCATTGCAAACAACCGCGCTTCACCTTCGCATTTAAATATAGCCCCGCTGCAGATGTTATTAGGCGGGTTATCAATGAGAACTGGGATCTCTTGAAAGGGGATCCAGCTCTGGGCAATGTCTCTAGTCAGCGGCCTTTAGTCACATTTAGAAAGTGCCCCACTCTCAAGGACAAGCTGGTCAATAGTGTCCTCCGTAAAACTTCGGAGGAGACCTGGTTTAAGAGCAAGAACTCCAAGAGGGAACCATAAGTGTGGGCACTGTTCTTTTTGTGTACTAAATGCATGTAGCAAATAGCTACAGATAGGAGGAATTAAGCACACAGTGCGAGATTTCATCACATGTCGTACACCCTATGTTGTTTATGTTGTCTTTTGCCCTTGCAAGAGATTCTATATAGGGAAAACAATCCGTCCTCTTTTTGAACGAATATGCGAGCATGTCAGCTCTATCCATTCGGGTAGAGGGTGTCCCCGCTTAATCGACCATATTAGAACAGCCCATGGTGCTCGTCCGCGTTGTCTTTCCTTTGCAGGAGTGGAACAAGTCCGACCCATCCCCAGGGGAGGGGATCGGCACCGTCTGCTCCTGCAAAGGGAAGCAAGGTGGATTCTACTCACCAAAGCCATGGGAGCAGCGGGGTTAAATGAGAGAAATGATATGTCCGTGTTCCTTTAAGATTAGAGGTTACACTTTAAGATGTCTCTCCGCGTTGTGGTTATTTGACCTTAGACTCCCTTATCTTTTGGAGAACTGGATCCCACGTGCTCTCGTAATTATTATCATTATTTCAGCGCATTAAATGAGCGAGCAGTATCACTGCACAGCAATATGTATTATATCAGAAGAATCCAAAATTAATTACTGGTGCTGATTTGCATGCATTTGTCCTTTTCTACGTTTTATGATTTTAACGTCACCAATTAGCGGCGCACAGTTGCAGCTGATAGCTCCGGCTGTAGAGCACCGCCTTTATAAAGCGCAATGTTGCGCGATGACGATTACAGCGGCCAGAAGAAGCGCGATAGTAAGCGCAAAACGGCCGTAGCCACTACCACCTGCAACAGTGTCCGCCCCAGTACCCTACTTGTTACCGTCCTCAAGAAGACTGAATAAAGAACAACCGCTTTTCTACTTCGGTGAGTGCCGCATATTTCTTACCTTCTCTACATTGCCGCATTTGAATCAACTCTCCCTCTCATTGCTGAGCACCATATACGAAGTTCCATAATATAGCATTGTTGGCGCATGGCCAGAAGTAGTGGCTGGATTGTTTGGCTGATATTGTAGCAGTGCCGCCGCACTCTGTTCTTATATTTTGGTTTGTTTTGGCACAGTTCTTCTTCTTCTTATTATATATTTTTTTTTTATTAGTTTTTTATGGCATTCACCTGAGGGGATAGATTGTGTGATATTTTTATAGAGCATCATTACAGACACAGCGATACCTAATATATGTCTGTTTTTCTTTTTTTCCTGTTATTTATAATTGTATATGACTTTTTATTATGGGAAAGCAGTTTTTTATTTTTTTTTACTTGAACCGTAGGTATCTTACAGGTTAATACTAAAAAGAAAAACAACTAAAGCACAAAATGAAACAAAAAATTGTGTATTTTTTTACATTTACGTCTACGTCTCTATTTTTTGAGGGGCCAATCTGTACTATATTTATACCGTATGTGTGTATGACTTTTTTTTAGCAATTTTTATTCAAATTTTTGTAGCATGCAATCATAATTGTGACATAAAATTATAGCATGTTGCAGGAAAACTACCACTCCCAGCATGTCCTGAAGGTTTGCATCTCACAGGGCATGCTAGGAGTTGTAATTTACAGAGGGGAATGCAGTAAAATGTGAAATTATATTTCTTATTAAACTATAGATTTACCTATATTATATAATACTGTCTTGGGGGACTAGCGGCAGCCTGTGATGTCCACCACTATGGCAGCTTCTGTTTCATGGGGACACAGCACCACCAGCACGTCTGCACACTCAGGAGCACAGTAAAAGCCCTCCGCCGTGCTCTGCAGACTCTAGAATATGGGTGGGTGGCAGGGCTCTGTGAGGATGCAGCGTGCTTGCAGCGCAGGGAGTGAGAAGGAAGCGCAGGCACCGCACCATATGTATCAAGAGGCGGGTCCTGCCGCCCACTGAAAGATGGCATCACCAGCCGCCAGCATCACTATATGTCTGTGTAGCTCTGCTCTTCCTATTGAAGCGGCAGGCAGCGGCGCTTGCCAGCAGAAAGCTGGGGCTGCCTGCCACTGCTGATTAATATGTAGACCAGATGTCGCACACATTTTTTTCTAGAAGAGTAAAAATACTCCTCTTAACTATTTTGAGGTATATTTTTAGCTGGGGAGGAGTACAAATTTTGCGGTAATTCACATATATGATGCATAGGCCCACATAACGTTATGAGGCTGATATTTTTGCAGGGAACCATTGCTAGTCTCCCATGCAGAAATAAATGTAGACAATTTTATATTTATCCAACATCATACACTAAACATAAGACCACTGCTGCCATACACTGAACCCACTTGAAGCTGCCATACACAGGGCCCACCTGACATTACTATATACATAACATAACATAACATACACAGCTCTACCACATGCCCATTACACAGATAGAACTACTGTGTGCACATTACACACAGAAAACTGTACAATAGACTGGTTACACTGACAGAGCTTTATTTTATACACACCTTCCATACATGAAGCACCTCTGCATTCTCCACAGCACAGCCTGTGTTCCCCTAACTCCTCCCACACACATGGCTGATCACATGACTGTGACATCACCAAAGGTCCTGTAACCACAGCGTAGTGTTTAGTCCAGTTTCTGGAGCTGCTCCTGGTGAGAGAGATGTCCATGAGGGGCGGGGCATCTCAGGAGAGGGGCGGGGCTTCAACTAGTTAGGGGCCCACCAAGGATTTCCCCAGCTCCCCGGTGGGCCAGTCCGAGCCTTGGTAGGAGGGCATATCATAAACGTATGTGGGGATGAAGCAGGTATTATTACTTTGGGAGTACAAAGGGTACAATTTTTTTAGGACGCACAAAGGGAATTTATTACTTTACGGTGCACAAAGTAGGCATCATTGCTAAGTTGGAACACAACGAATTGGGCACAAAATGGTGTTATTACTGTGTGAGGGCAAAATAGGTGCAATTATTACTTTGCAGTAAGAACAAATGGGGACTATGCCAAAAAAGGGGGAGAGGCAAGGATAGGGATTGGGTGGGCCAGCGGGCACAGCACATTTATCTTCTTTTATCGCAGTTTTCAGTTTAAGTGCCTGGACTGCCGAGGCTGCACCTAATTTATAGTGAGGCATACGCAGCACATGGGGATGTCTTAGACTGGCATAAAATGCTGGTCTATATTCTCCCCCAATTGTACTCTTAGGGTCCATTCAAACGTCTGTAGACGTAACGGGTGCGGACCCATTTATTCTCTATGGGGCAGGAATGGATGCAGACAGCATTTCCGGAGCGCGTCCCTGATCTTCCGGTCCGCGGCTCCGGAAAAAAATAGAACATGTCCTATTCTTGTCCGCAATTGCGGACAGGAATAGGCAGTTCTATGGGGGTGCCGGCCGGGTGTATTGCGGATCTGCAATTTGCGGATCCGCAATACACTACGGACATGTGAATAGACCCTTAAAGGGGTGTTCTGGGAATTGATATAAAAATATAAAAAGTAATCAATACTGTTAAATTCCCTACCATTCCATCACTGATGCTCTAGTGGTGCCCCCAGTCTTTGTTTATGTTGCTGCAGCAATGATTTGCCCTATATCCACATGTTCCCTGTAGCCAGTCACTAGCACCAGCAGTAATGCTTGCATGTACAGCACAAGACCACTGAGGTTAATGATTAGCTGCAGATGTAGATGCATGTGACATCATAACTGCAGGACAGGTAAACAAAGACTAAACACTGTTGGTGCTGAAGCATCAGAGGATTTAAGGGGTGAGTTATGAGTGTTGATTATTTTTTTCACATTTCTAATGTTGAAGTAATTTTTTTAAACCCTGAAAAACCCCTCTTAGGAATACAGCTACACGAATGGAATGAAGGTGTTTGCTTCATCATGCCATTCTATGCATAAGCGATTTCAAAGGAACATGCACAGTAATCAATCTCCCAGACGGCCTGTAACCACTGACCCAAAAATAAACAGCTCAGGGGAAGAAATAAACATTTTGCCATGCTACCTTGTTAATTACATACAGTTGCAAGAAAAAGTATGTGAACCCTTTGGAATGATATGGATTTCTGCACAAATTGGTCATAAAATGTGATCTGATATTCATCTAAGTCACAACAATAGACAATCACAGTGCTTAAACTAATAACACACAAAGAATTAAATGTTACCATGTTTTTATTGAACACACCATGTAAACATTCACAGTGCAGGTGGAAAAACTATGTGAACCCTTGGATTTAATAACTGGTTGAACCTCCTTTGGCAGCAATAACTTCAACCAAACATTTCCAGTAGTTGCAGATCAGACGTGCACAACGATCAGGACTAATTCTTGACCATTCCTCTTTACAGAACTGTTTCAGTTCAGCAATATTCTTGGGATGTCTGGTGTGAATAACTTTCTTGAGGTCATGTCACAGCATCTCAATCGGGTTGAGGTCAGGACTCTGACTGGGCCACTCCAGAAGGTGTATTTTCTTCTGTTTAATCCATTCTGTTGTTGAGTTATTTCTATGCTTTGGGTCATTTTCCTGTTGCAACAACCATCTTCTGTTGAGCTTCAGTTGGTGGACAGATGGCCTTAAGTTCATCTGCAAAATGTCTTGATAAACTTGGGAATTTATTTTTCCTTTGATGATAGCAATCCGTCCAGGCCCTGACGCAGCAAAGCAGCCCAAAACCATGATGCCCCCACCACCATACTTCACAGTTGGGATGAGGTTTTGATGTTGGTGTGCTGTGCCTCTTTTTCTCCACACATAGTATTGTGTTTCTTCCAAACAACTCAACTTTGGTTTCATCTATCCACAGAATATTTTGCCAGTACTGCTGTGGAACATCCAGGTGCTCTTGTGCAAACTGTAAACGTGCAGCAATGTTTTTTTTGGACAGCATTGGCTTCCTTTGTGGTATCCTCCCATGAAATCCATTCTTGTTAAGTGTTTTACGTATCGTAGATTCGCTAACAGGAATGTTAGCATATGCTAGAGACTTTTGTAAGTCTTTAGCTGACACTCTAGGATTCTTCTTCACCTCATTGAGCAGTCTGCGCTGTGCTCTTGGAGTCATCTTTACAGGATGGCCATTCCTAGGGAGAGTTGCAGTAATGCTGAACTTTCTCCATTTAAAGACAATTTGTCTTACCGTGGACTGATGAACAGCAAGGCTTTTGGAGATACTTTTATAACCCTTTCCATCTTTATGCAAGTCTACAATTCTTAATCGTAGGTCTTCTGAGAGCTCTTTTGTGCGAGGCATCATTCACATCAGGCAATGCTTCTTGTGAAAAGCAAACCCAGAACTGGTGTGTGTTTTTTATAGGGCAGGGCAGCTGTAACCAACACCTCCAATCTCATCTCATTGATTGGACTCCAGTTGGCTGACACCTCACTCCAATTAGCTCTTGGAGATGTCATTAGTCTAGGGGTTCACATACTTTATCCACCTGCACTGTGAATGTTTACATGGTGTGTTCAATAAAAACATGGTAACATTTAATTCTTTGTGTGTTATTAGTTTAAGCAGACTGTGATTGTCTATTGTTGTGACTTAGATGAAGATCAGATCACATTTTATGACCAATTTGTGCAGAAATCCATATCATTCGAAAGGGTTCACATACTTTTTCTTGCAACTGTAGCACTATTTCCTTATAAGCAATCATCATTTAAGGGAAAATCATATGCTTTACCAATAGCATTTTTCTCATTCACGAATAATGAAGTGAACTAAGTGATTTCCTATTAATCTTGTTCATTAAACATAAAAGATTTTGAATTTTGGGTTTGTATGTGGCCTACATAAATACATGGACAGTTTTCTTTACTTTATCAAATCTATAGCTACTTACAGTATATATTCACTAGTTTATTGAAAAAGCATATCACATCTATGAACTGCGGTATTCTCAAACATGTCTGAGGACCCTGTATAAGTGTTCCTCCCTAAAACAAAAGGAAGGACAGCCCTAAAGAACTAAAGAGGACGCAATTGCCCATATCTAGTATTCAGTTTATACATTATTTAGGTAAAAATTGCACAGGTTAAAAAGTTGCATCTAAAATTGCACCAAATTTAGAACATTTGTACTTTCCCTCCAAAAAAAAAAGCATAACAGACTAGAACATTCAAATACACCAAATTTATTAAGAAGAGAAGTTCACCTTTCACCTTTCAATAAGTTAGATGCAATTATTGCCAACTATTTATTCATTTTCATTGGTCCAAAATATAATATTATTAATAAATAGTGATAAGCGGCAGGGGCGATATTCGAATTTGCGATATTTCGCGAATATTTTGTAGAATATTCATCATATATTCTCAAATTCGATTGCGAAAATCGGCAATGTATTATTCGCGTAATGCGCGCAAAATACAGGCGTTGGTCCCTTATGCAACATTTTCAAGCTGGTATAAGTCTCCTGAGACTTGAGAAAATGGTTGGCACAGCAGAACATTAGAATAGCTTTATATGCAGATAGAGTGCTCCAATATATTTGCGGTTGCGAATTTTCGGCAATTAATGATGTGCATATTTGTTCGCAATACGTACAACTTGTGACATCACAGCACTATGTCTGTAGCATGTATGTATGTATGTATGGACAGCAGAACCTATTACACTGCCTAACACCCTGCACTGGAACTTATCAGCTACACTATATCAGGATACAACCTACACTGACTATCTCCCACTAACTATCTGTATTATACACTCACCTAAAGAATTATTAGGAACACCTGTTCTATTTCTCATTAATGCAATTATCTAGTCAACCAATCACATGGCAGTTGCTTCAATGCATTTAGGGGTGTGGTCCTGATCAAGACAATCTCCTGAACTCCAAACTGAATGTCAGAATGGGAAAGAAAGGTGATTTAAGCAATTTTGAGCGTGGCATGGTTGTTGGTGCCAGACGGGCCGGTCTGAGTATTTCACAATCTGCTCAGTTACCTGGATTTTCACGCACAACCATTTCTAGGGTTTACAAAGAATGGTGTGAAAAGGGAAAAACATCCAGTATGCGGCAGTCCTGTGGGCAAAAATGCCTTGTGGATGCTAGAGGTCAGAGTAAAATGGGCCGACTGATTCAAGCTGATAGAAGAGCAACGTTGACTGAAATAACCACTCGTTACAACCGAGGTATGCAGCAAAGCATTTGTGAAGCCACAACACGCACAACCTTGAGGCGGATGGGCTACAACAGCAGAAGACCCCAACGGGTACCACTCATCTCTACTACAAATAGGAAAAAGAGGCTACAATTTGCCTGGTCTGATGAGTCTCGATTTCTGTTGAGACATTCAAATGAGACATTGAGTCCTAATTTGGCGTAAACAGAATGAGAACATGTATCCATCCTCTGATGGCTACTTCCAGCAGGATAATGCACCATGTCACAATGCTCGAATCATTTCAAATTGGTTTCTTGAACATGACAATGAGTTCACTGTACTAAAATGGCCCCCACAGTCACCAGATCTCAACCCAATAGAGCATCTTTGGGATGTGGTGGAACGGGAGCTTCGTGCCCTGGATGTGCATCCCTCAAATCTCCATCAACTGCAAGATGCTATCCTATCAATATGGGCCAACATTTCTAATGAATGCTATCAGCACCTTTTGAATCAATGCCACGTAGAATTAAGGCAGTTCTGAAGGCAAAAGGGGGTCCAACACCGTATTAGTATGGTGTTCCTAATAATTCTTTAGGTGAGTGTATATATAAGCTAACTAACTAATGTAATGAGTGGAAAGCACAGAGCACAGTAATGACATTGCTTTCTCTCTCAGAACTTTAAAAAACTGTAGAAAATGGCTGCTGGGGAGGTTCTTATATAGTAAAGGGTAAGCAACTTTCCTATTGGTTGCTAGGGATGTTGCTAAGATGTGACAAAGGCTTCTTATTGGCCCATAAGCTAGAAGAAGGGAGGTATGATCACCAAGATGTGTAGTGTTAAAAAAAAAAAAAAAAGAATATTCGTCATTACGAATATATAGCACTATATTCTAAATATTCGGGAATTCTCTAACTGCCGATAATCGCAATAGAAATTCGCTTTTCGAATATTCGCGCTCAACACTTTTAATAAATATCATTTGATACCTTAACTCATTTTATTAGGATTCGTAATGTAGAGCCAACTTACTTTTCAGTCATCCATTTTTTCAAGTTAATTGGATAAAAAGTTTCCAAACTATAAGACGTTTGTAAAGTGATCTTCTCTGCTGTCATTGGTCAGGAAGGATGTATAGTTTAAAAGTATTAAGCAACCTAACAATTTAAAGCTTAAAGGGAATGTGTCATTAGAAAATAACTCATTGTTAAAATCACCCTTTAAAAAAATAAAATTCTGGTGATTTGTTCTTAATTTCCCGTGTCTTTATATATATTAAAAATGTATATGATCCTGAAATTTTCACACTGACCACTAGGTCTAAGAATAGGTCATGATTTTCTGTTGATACAGGTAACTTTTCAGTAGCCATTATCAGAACTACATTTACAAGTAACACCTCTCTATAGATAATACAGGATCCACCATTTACAACAGGTTCACAGTTTATGAGATCCCTCTTGGCCTCTGCACAGGTCACGGAGCATGTCTAGAAATCTCTCCAAGATAAGTCAATTGGGTCTTCTGCTGCCCATTGTATCTATGGCCCCTGTAGCCACTCTCAAAAGATCATGGAACAAAAATAAAAAAATCACCAAAAAAATCACCAAAAAAATCACCAAAAATTCTTAAAAAATGTGTTAGACATACACACGTGATTTAAACAACATGCTCTTTTAGAAAAGGTGCTTTCCATTGTGATTAGTTCCTCAGACATGTAAGTAACAAACACCTAGGCTAAATGCATACAATCAGGATTGCTTGCTGATTTTCAGCGCGGATTTGCGTGCAGAAAATCCTCACCGTAGATTGTATTCTTTGACAATTTGGAAAATCTGCATCTAAATCTGCACCAATTGATGCGGATTGTCGGCACAGGTTTCCCTGTGAACACCTGTGGATTTCAGTGCGGATTCTCTGCACGTCAATCCTGAACATGTGGCACCCTAAGGGTGCCTGTACAAGATGTATTCTAACAGTGGGAGTCGCATGGCGATTACTGCTAATTGCTGGACAGCACATTTACATGCCGAGCATCGCTGTTAGTGTGTCAAATATCATGTACAGGTGTGGTCCGGCAAATACGGTGTGGCCCATGAATTAGCAGTAATCCACATGTGGATCCCGCTGGGGACCACGCCATGGACTGGAACCCTAAAGCTGACCATACTCCTCCAGTAGCAATTAATTTGCAGTGATTCCTTCTGATTTTCCCATACAGCTGCATAATATGTTCAGGTAAGCATGCATGTGATTTAAATGGGAAGGGTGGAGATAAGCTGCTGCGAGGCACCTCTGGAAACTACTTATTTCCTGCAAGAACTAAGGACATATTGAAATTAAACATGTCTGAACACAAGACATTTTATAATGTTTAATGATACAGTTAGGAGAGGAAATGACAGGAGAGATGTAGGCAACCTGCACCAAGAAATGTCAGTTGGAGCAAACTGCAGCATATTTTTCAGTATGTCTGGAAAAACCTATGGCATACTAGATAGAGTCTTCCTTATGCCAACCTATGGCTTTCTTATGTATGCCAGTATTTTGCACCAAGCAATACATTTATCAGAGCCACCTCAGGTTGTTTAGCCATACCCTTAAAGGGGTTGGCCACTTTCTGGCTAATGCTGACCAATGTGTTTGTAAGATGCCTATATGGCACTTACTAAGATAGCCTTTTTTGGTATTCTTGGCTGTTTGTTATATTTCATAAACCATGTCCCTTTGTTGGGTAAATCTTCTGTGCTGTCTCCACAGAGATCCTGTCCTCCAGAAAGTGGCCAATTCCTTTAAATAAATATTATTTCAAATGTATCATCTATGTCTCAGAATAAACATGGTGCATCTTCTTTTTGATCACACATTATAGCACTTTTCAAAATTTCCATAACGTTCCTCATTGTCTCGTGGCTGGAGAGTTTCTTTAAGACACATTGAATTATTTTGTTTTCATCACCATTCCAAGTCAGGAAAAAATAAGATGTGTTAAATTGCTCAAGGACTTTGAAATGAGCACACAGTAATACAAAGATACTGTAGCTGAATAATTGAAGTTTGTTCATTGACTTTTATCACAGTTAATGCCTCTTTATAGTTTTCTCCAGAGACACTGACCCAAATTCATTGGATGTACTTAACAAAGAATTGTCTCTACTCCATTTTTTCCAACGACCCCAACAGAATGTAACTAAACATTAAAAGTACTTTCACCATGGGGAATAGGGGAGTTTAATAACTAAAATGCATTTCACTTTATATCAAAAGGGTCAGGAGGTTCCCAAATAAGCCACATTTATCAATTATTTAGACTTTGTTTTTTTCTGAAGTGGAATTTGTAAGATATTGTTTGGTGGATAAATGTAATGTTCTGGAGCTAGAAGCAACATTTATGTATAGCACATTTTTCTCAAACTCAATTTGCAGGGGCAACTTAATTTACACTATGGTGTGTGCTGTAGAAACCTAGGGAAATCTAGGGAAGAAGAAAGCCTAGCAAATTCTGTTCACTAAGCTGTCAATTGTCATGTAAGGTCAGTTATTGGTTTGAATCTATCTATCCATTTATCTATATATGCATCTGTCAATTTATATATATCCATTATCTATCTATCTATCTATCTATCTATATGTCTATCTAATCTGCCTTTCTATCTTTACTCTCATAATTAGTAGTGTTACATTACAAATACATAGGATAATTGCAATGCAATGGGAGTAAGGGGAAAAAGTAGATATAGGGTTCATGCATATGGCATTTGTAGGGGATAAGTTGTATAAAATCGGACAACCCCTTTAATAATTGTGTAAACAGCACTCTAAAAGCCAGATACTTTGCTATATAGCATTCTGCGATAGTAATGGTTCGAGGTTCAGATTCAACTCTGCTTAAAGTTCCGCTATATAAACAATGGAAAATAAAAATATATTAATACTCTGCCTTTTTCTATTTATAATCGAGATGTTAGCTTTAAAACCTTTTCTTCATAGTTATGACTTTTAGGAAATCATCTAATACAAGATTTATAAAGCAGAGCTCCAAATCTTACACACATGGAATATTTTATAAATCCCAAAGCAAATGATGAATGAATCATAACTTGTTTTCTTTTCAAATGAACAAACCAAACACACGACATTCACAGACGTGCACAGCCGTTTATTGTATCCCAATGAGCGGCCCCGTGATATGCAGGAAGTTTTGTGCTATTCACTGGTGCAGAGGATTGCTTCTTTAATAATTAGAAATCTAATTGTCATTTTCCTGCAGGTGGTTGTACATTCTCCTTTCTAGTCAGCCTTTAAACAGGATGCTGAAAAACAACCACTCCGATTACTCATTTTTAGAGAATCGCTAATGCATTGATCCATAAAGACTAGAAATTAACAGATGTTATTTACCATAGTCACAGCATTTATTTGACATGAAATGACTGCAATGGTTCAACCTAGTTGAACTAGAAGCCAAATTAAAGTTACTTTGAATAGATGGCTGCGCACAGAAGGCGGACAGATGTGGCATATCCCCTATACAGGGCTGTTTCCAAGTACTCCTTATATTAGTACTTTTTATAGGCATCTAAAATATTCTTTAGGATTTTGATGTAATCAAAGTTCTTATATGTGTTATTAAAAAATATACTATTCAGTATGTTAGTATATGCTCATGTAAAATGTAGCAGTTTGAGATAAACAAAATATACACAAGTTTATTTTCATAAATTCAAATCTATCAATTTTTATGAATTTTTATTAGAATTCCAAATTGAAATGAGCACATTTCTTAAAATTTGATTCTGGTTCTAATTCGCTGAACCAGCTAGCCAATTCCATTGAGGTCTGAATGAATTGGACCCTAATCAAAAGTACCCCAATTGCCTAAAAATGTCCCCCTCTTTATCTATTTCATCTTGATTCTCCCAAATGGAATCACACAAAATTTGGGTTTGTTAGAATCAGAACATTTTGAAAAATTGGGGTTGAATTTCCACATTTTAGTATCGACTTGCTCATCTCTAATTGCAAACTATGAAGAAGTGAAACAACTTATAAACTTCAAGTAAAGTGACAACCACTTTGAGATCATTTGTGAGTTACTTTTCACTTTTAATGACAAAATGCCTGTTACCTGCAGTTTTATTCATACTCTATAGCAGGGGTCTCAAACACGTGGCAGGCGGAAACTCAGGCCACAGGTTGGAAGAGGTAGCCGGGAGCGGTGAATTTTATTTTTTTATTTTATCTCTCGGTATTACTGGGGGCATTAAAGTAGGGACATTGTAATACTGGAAGCATACAGGCTGGAGCACAATAGGGGGGCATTATAATACTGGGGGTGTAAAGGCCGAAGCACTAAAGAAGACAGCATTATAATACTGGGGCATACAGGCCAGAGCACTACAGGGGGGCATTATAATACTGGGGCATACAGGCCGGAGAACTATAGAGAATAGCAAAATAATTTTGGGACATATAAACCAGAGCACTACATGGGGGAAATTATAATGCTGGGGGCATACAGACCAGAACGCTACAATAGGGGCATTGCAATACTAGGGGTACAATGGGGTGCAAGAATACAGCTTGGAGTACTACAGTGGACATTATATTACAGGGGACACTACAGGGGGCATTAATACAGGCTAGAGCACTATAGAAGGCATTATAACACAGGGGGCATTATACATGCTGACATTACAGGTGGCATTATAATACAGGGGGCACTATAGGCAGGTTATGACTGCAGGAGAGCATTAAAATTGCAAGGGGATGTGCAGCGGGCAATATAAAGACTGAGGGCACTACAGAGGGGCTTTATAAATACTGGAGCTACTACAGGGGGCATTATAGCTATTGGAGATACTACAGCTGGCATCTTAAAACTGGGGCAACTATATGGGGCTTTATTGCTACTGTGCTACTATTCGCTATGGACTTATAGACTTACAGATCAGCCTTAATACATGAGAGCTCTTAAGGGGGGGCTTAGAAAGGGGGCTTGTTACTGCTGGGGCACTACTGTATAGGCAAGCCTCATTTCTGCCTAGGGCACAATGGTGGCATTATTACTATGGAGGTACTGTGGGGACATAATTATTGGGCACAATACTGGGACAGTGCTATAAATGAGGGCTCTCTTAGGTAACATTATCGTTACTGAAGGGGGTAGTATAACTATTGAGAGCAGTCTTGGAGCATTATTACTATGGTGGGGACTAACTGTATGGCACTATTATTTTTGCAATGTAGTGTTTGGCGAGAACAATGGGCACAGTAATGGGGGTATCAGCAGGATAAAAATGTTGGGGCACCAGGAAAAGGAGGATGATGGAAAGATGAGGAATACAAGATATCTGTGTGGCAAACTCTGCAGAGGCGAGTCATGGCTGAAAGAAGTCATCATGTCGATCTGAACTCTACATCAGAGGATACATCACTGGATGTAAGAGTTAAGAGCTATTATATTCTCCTAACCCTTTCAGCCCCAGAGTTTTTCTGTTTTTGTTTTCTATTCTCCCTGCCTTTTTGAGGCCATAACTTTATTTTTTTCTGTTCACATAGCCATATGAGGACTTGGTTTTTGAGGGACAAGTTGCACTTTCTAATACCACAATTTAATATTACATACAATGTAGTGGGGAGCTGGAAAAAAAAATAGGGTGAAATTGTAAAAAAAATATGGGGCGATCTGTACTTTTTTGATTGATCCCATTTAGGGGTGTGTATGACTTTATGATCACTTTTTATTATATTTTTTGTGGGAAGTGACTAAAAAACAGTGACTGGCACGTGGCGATGCCCATGATGTGCACGGCGATGCCCATGGAGCATGTTTCACATGTTCAGATGCCATGGTCCCATTTTACTATAACAACTGAAGGTTAAAAGTTGATGGTCAGTGTTACCACAAGTAGCGGATTAACCATGGGTGCTTGCAGTTTAAAACAGTAGGCACTTAATGGCTATGACTCCTGCTCCGCTTGTGAATGGGCGCCATCTTTAAAGTCACGGCCAGTGCCATACTTGCATGGCGTTCGTCAGGAAAGGGGTTAACCATAGTTTTGTATTGCATTGCATTTGAAATGGATAAGGCCCTTCAGCTGAAATTTTTTTTCTATTTGTGGCCCATATATAGTCAGGTCCATAAATATTGGGACATCGACACAATTCTAAAAATTTTGGCTCCATACACCACCACAATGGATTTGAAATGAAACGAACAAGATGTGCTTTAACTGCAGACTGTCAGCTTTAATTTGAGGGTATTTACATCCAAATCAGGTGACCGGTGTAGGAATTACAACAGTTTGCATATATGCCTCCCACTTGTTAAGGAACCAAAAGTAATGGGACAGAATAATAATCATAAATCAAACTTTCACCTTTTAATACTTGGTTGCAAATCCTTTGCAGTCAATTACAGCCTGACGTCTGGAACGCATAGACATCTCCAGACACTGGGTTTCATCCCTGGTGATGCTCTGCCAGGTCTTTACTGCAACTGTCTTCAGTTCCTGCTCGTTCTTGGGTAATTTTCCCTTCAGTTTTGTCCTTAGCAATTGAAATGCATGCTCAATCGGATTCAGGTCAGGTGATTGACTTGGCCATTGCATAACATTCCACTTATTTCCCTTAAAAAACTCTTTGGTTGCTTTTGCAGTATGCTTTGGGTCATTGTCCATCTGCACTGTGAAGCGCCGTCCAATGAGTTCTGAAGCATTTGGCTGAATATGAGCAGATAATATTGCCCGAAACACTTCAGAATACATCCTGCTACTTTTGTCAGCAGTCACATCATCAATAAATAAAAGAGAACCAGTTCCATTGACAGCCATACATGCCCACGCCATGACACTACCATCACCATGCTTCACTGATGAGGTGGTATGTTTAGGATCATGAGCAGTTCCTTTCCTTCTCCATACTCTTCTCTTCCCATCACTCTGGTACAAGTTGATGTTGGCCACATCTGTCCGTAGGATGTTGTTCCAGAACTGTGAAGGCATTTTAGATGTTGTTTGGCAAACTCTAATCTGGCGTTCCTATTTTTGAGGCTCACCAATGGTTCACATCTTGTGGTGAACCCTCTGTATTCACTCTGGTGAAGTCGTCTCTTGATCGTTGACTTTGACACACATACACCTACCTCCTGGAGAGTGTTCTTGATCTGGCCAACTGTTGTGAAGGGTGTTTTCTTCACCAGGGAAATAATTCTTCGGTCATCCACCACAGTTGTTTTCCGTGGTCTTCTGGGTCTTTTGGTGTGGCTGAGCTCACTGGTGCGTTCCTTCTTTTTGTTGTTTTGGCCACGCCTAATGTTTTTGCTATCTCTCTGATGGGTTTGTTTTGTTTTTTCAGCCTAATGATGGCTTGCTTCACTGGATCTCATCTTGAGAGTTGACATCAACAGATTCCAAATGCAAATAGCACACTTGAAATTAACTCTGGACCTTTTATCTGCTCATTGTAATTGGGATAATGAGGGAATAACACACACCGGGCCATGGAACAGCCGAGAAGCCAATTGTCCCATTACTTTTGGTTCCTTAACAAGTGGGAGGCACATATGCAAATTGTTGTAATTCCTACACCGTTCACCTGATTTGGATGTAAATACCCTCAAATTAAAGCTGACAGTCTGCAGTTAAAGCACATCTTGTTCGTTTCATTTCAAATCCATTGCGGTGGTGTATAGAGCCAAAAATCGTATAATTGTGTTGATGTACCAATATTTATGGACCTGACTGTATATGCAGTGCTCCAGACAAAAATAAAAATACCTAGCAGCCATTGGCTCCTGAACTGAAAAATTTAGGAGCCAATTTAAATTTTTAGTCGCCAAATCGAAACCGAATCTAAATTTTGGTATCGTGACAACACTACGCCGATCAGATCGGCGTAGGGTTGTTTCAATACCAAAATTTTGATTCGCTTTCATCACCATAAAAAAGTATTGCGATACTCAATACCACGCAAAAAAAAAAACACCAAAAAAAGCAGCGTGCATTTCGCATTTTATGAAACGTTCGGCCCATAATAGAACAGTCCTATCCTATTTTTTGGGGTGACAAGGTGAAAAAAAATTGGCAAATCGCATTTTTTTAATTTATTTATGTTTGTTACGGCGCTCACCGCATAGGAGATATTTTTTAATAATTTAATAGTTTGGACTTTTTGGACGCAGCGCTATGTAATGTTTATTTATTTATTGTTTATATATTTTATATGTAAAATTGGGAAAGGGGGATTTAAACTTAATATTTTAGGGCACTTTCACACTAGCATTTTTCATTTCCGGCATAGAGTTCCGTAACAGGGGCTCTACACCGGAAAAAAACTGATCAGGCATATCCTCATGCATTCTGAATGGAGAGAAATCAGGATGCATCAGGATGTATTCAGTTCAGTCATTTTGACTGATCAGGCAAAAGATAAAACTGCAGCATGCTACGGTTTTATCTCTGGCAAAAAAACCTGAAGACTTGCCTGAATGCCTGATCCGTCATTTTTCCCCATAGGAATGTATTAGTGCCAGATCCGGCATTCAAAATACGGGAATGCTGGATCCGTCCTTCCGGCGTTTTTTCACGCAATGCAGGCCCCATAAAAGTTAATGGGGCTGCGTGAAAATCACAAGCATCCGCAAGCAAGTGAGGATGCGGTGCGATTTTCAAGCATTGTTGCTAGGATGAAAGTCTATTCACTGTATTATTTCCCCTTATAACATGGTTATAAGGGAAAATAATAGCATTCTTTAATACAGTAGAAGGTCAATTGAGGGTTAAAAAATTAACTCACCTCCTCCAATTGATTGCGTAGCTGCCGGTCTCCTGTTCTTTCTTCAGGACCTGTCAAAGGTAATGGACCATGTGATGAGCTCAGTGACGTCACCACAGGTCCTGAAGAAAGAACAGGAGACCGGCAGCTGCACGATCAATTGGAGGAGGCAAGTTAATTATTTAATTTTTTTTAACCCTCATTGGCACTGCGCCACCAATGTTTATTATACTGGGGGGGGGGCGCACTGTGCCACCAATGTTTACTATACTGGGGGGGCGCACTGCGCCACCAATGTTTATTATACTGGGGTGTTGGGGGGGGCGCACTGCGCCACAAATGAAGATAACTGACCTGTTAATACAAATACAGGAGGCGGGTGCCGGAATCAAATAGCCGGCACCCGACCTCTATGACAGGGTGCCGGTTACTCCACAAAGGAAGCTTTAAATGTGGCCAGAATAGATGCATATGTTACAATTATATGATGGTTACCCAGACAGTTGTTTCTAATCTGAATCATAAACAGTATCAAATTAAGCAAAATATTAATTGCAACACTGACCTTGCAGTCTATCTGATAACATGTGGGGAATGTTCTGTGCACCACAAATGCAATAAAAACCAGAATACGAAAACATATTTCGGACATTCCACACAACATAGCCAGAAACGAATCGGCGGCATGTTTCCATGCTTACAGCACAGGGAATAGAAAGGGTTACAGCACCAGCTCGAGGGGGTGATCACAAGAGGAAACTGCAGAGTAGAGAAATATTTTGGATGTTTTAACTCGGCAGTTGTGCCCCTACTGGCCTAAATAGGAAACATTTAGGGTGGGTTCACATCAGCGTTATGCATTCCGGTATGGCTTTCCGTTATGACATGGTTATAACGGAAAATAACGGAATCCATAAGACGGAAGTCAAAACGGAAGGCTGGCGGCCCATCGCCAGCAAATGGAGGATATAAGAATTAATTTTTTAGTTTTTTATACTATTTCAGGTTAAATCTATTCGCTTACATGAAGCGGGCTTTGAGGCGAATCGAATTTCTCATGAAATTCGGATCGAATTCCACTTCATGGGATTCGATTCGCTCATCTCTAATTACAGTATATGCCATTTACTGTAGAATGTTGGCGCTTTCTAATGTGGCAGAGGGGTCTATAGATCTTTTTAGACACCAAGCCCCAGGTATGTTACCTTTTCACGCCGTATATCCTTAATAATAGTCATATTTGATATGCAGGACTGCTTTTTGTTAGATTACTATTAAGTACAAATACATAAAAATGATGACATTTATTAAGACCAGCGTTTTAGACACTGGTCTTAATAAAGGCCCTGTGCAAGAGGTGGATCCGCTGAAGTTATGAATCACAGGCCTCTCCATAACTTTGCCACATTCCAACTCCAGTTCTAAATGTAAGACAGCTTCCAAGCTGTCTTACATTTAGACCATTTTCTACAACTAAAACAGGCGTCAAAAATGATGAATGAGACGGGCCTCCCAGCCCATCCGCCTCAAAGCCCATCCCCTTCCCTGCCCATGCCACGTCCACAGTTTTAGAACTTGCGTGAGCAGGGTGAAGTTGCAGATAGTAGCACAACTAACCGTTGCGCCGCTATCTGCGCCTGAAATACACATACTCTAGGCGTATTTCAGTATAGTAAATGACCCCCCCTATGTGATTTTCCTGCTGTGTGCAGAATTCATAGTCTTAAATCCCTCTTAAAATTCATTTTTTGGCCCTAATTTACAGAATTGGTAACATACATTCTTGTAGCAACAATAGGCCAATCAATATTTAATTAAAGGAGTTGTCTGAATAATGTAACCTCTCTCCATATGTCCCCTGCTTGGAACCCCCAATATTAGCAAGAGTAGTCTCAGCCCAACTGCTGCGCATTTGAATGGTTGGCATTTATTAATACATTTTTCCCGTGGCAGGAGCTGCAAGAGAAATCTATAGCCAGGTACAACTCCTGGCATTATCAGCTGTTCATCAGGGGTTTCAAAAGCCAGACCTGCAGCAATCAACTGAACTTAGGGTCAGCTTTAATATTTAGAATTTAGAAAGAGGTTGTCTTAATGAGACAGCCCCCTTTAAATTGCAACCTTTTAATAACTACAGTATGGTTTCATATTGATTAATTACTTTGTTTCCTATTGATCAATTATTTAAGATTATAAATTATTCTGTATGAATGAGGGGGTAACAATATTTCCTCAGCATTGAAGCATGAAAAGAAAATGCTACTTCTAGACCTGGAAACATATGGAACACAGAGTTGTGAATATATAAAACTTTTTTCCCACCAACTTGTTTGCCATTGATAGGTTCAGAAAGATACAGCAGCATACATAGAAGACTCATGTATTCTACTGGGGTCCACAGACCATGTAAATACTCAACTAATTAAATATTAACCAAACACCTTTGTACACTAGGTTTCTACCTAAAGCTTTTAGTTACATGCAAGAGGCAGAAACCAATACTGAACAGTTCATAAATTCATGTTAGAACGCCTGTTAAATAAAGCCAACCATCCAGGAGCTGACATTTTGCCATATTTAAAATTGTTGATTTTCCAAGCTATGAAACTGCTGATTTATTTATGCTAGCAAATATATAAAATCTGCTAGCACAAAAATCACACATTTTGGAATTTGTGGACTGATATTCATAAAGAAGAAAAATGTTTAATAGAACATCCACATCTCTGTTCTGTGCAGTTTTTTTCATGGGTTGTTAAGGTAAAACAAATATTACCTTTCTGATGGTGCTCATTACCAGTCACTCCTTTCAGACCCTTTAAATATCCCTTTCAATTCACAAACTACTACAGTCAATACTTTTATTCAAGCATGAGTAGTGGAGCTTTATCAAAGTATTTTCATACTAATGGCCTTCACATATTGTACAAGTAAAGTTATAATTGGACCAATCACGTGTCTTCTCTACAATCACTTTATCATGTGATATTATTTTTATTGTTTCAATACGAATAGTTAAATCTACAACATCTTAATCATATAAAATATTAATTTAAAGAGAAATCAAAATAAATTGCCATGTATCCAAAGACACCCCTTTGCCCAGGTGATTCTCCCACTTGGTCATGTAAGAATGTCTAGAAAAAGGATCCTTTGCGAGCATAGTTAGAATCCGATAAATATGTTTTGTGTTAAGGGTGCAAACTTATTTCTCTTTAATTTTGTGTGTATAATGGGAACATATGGATCTAAAATCTCTATATTAAACATATAGTTTCAGTTTTTAAGTTACAATTTTTGTTTCTTTAAAAAATAACTACTAACCTCTTGTTGGAAATCACCCTAACCATATGAATATTAGAAAATATGTTAACTTGTGCCAATTTGTGTTCAAAAGTTGTTGCTTGGGTGTTTGTCAGTCACTCTTTGGAATATCGTTGCTGCAGAAGATCTGCTTGCAGTAGCAAAGTTGATAAGATTTTACAATTCTTATATACACAGCGTAAACTGACCTGTAGTGAGGATTTTAAAGAGTCTGTCAACTCTACAACAGTTTTCAAAGTAAGCTTACCTACATGAAGGGGAGATTTTTTAGCTAAAATCCAGTCCTCTATGAAATACTTCTACTTGTCTTTATGCAAATTAAGCTTTTGGTGCTTCGTGGGCAGAGATATTTAGTTTTGTGTATAACACCTCCGCCACCATAACTCCTCTGAGCAACAACCCCTGTTATTTGATTGCCATTTCCTGAGATTTAAAAGTTAGATTACATTCACACAACTGTATTTATGGGTTCGCATCCGTTCTGCAATTTTGCAGAACGGATGCGGAACCATTCATTTCAAAGGGGCCACAAAAGATGGACATCCTCACTTCCGGCCCCACAAAAAAGATAGAGCATGTCCTATTCTTGTTTGCAATTGCAGACAAAAATAGGCATTTGTACAGTAGGGCTGGCCGTGTGCGTTCTGCAAAATGCGGAATGCCCACGGCTGATATCCGACTTTTTGTGAATCAGCGATTTGCAGACCACAAAACACATACGGTTGTGTGAATTTACCCTTAGCAGCGATGACACAGTAGAAGCCATGTGCACTGTTTGAAGCAGTCCTACGCACAGTGCTGAAAACCTTATTTGCATAAAAATGCAAAAGTGGATTTTCTAAGAATTAAAGGATCAGATTTTCACATTTTGATTTTGTTTCAGGGCACCTACCCTACATGTTGGTATGCTTACTTCAAAACTGATTTTGGAGGTGACAAAGTTTGTGCAGCCAGTATAAATTGCTGACCTTGTTTGATAAGTCATGGAAAAAAAAAATCTGTGACTATGCAAAACAACAGCACCCCAATAAATGTCCAACTGGTGGATGTCACCTGGTGGGCTATTTGCTACTTATAGTATTCTGGCAGAATGAACTCAAAATTGAATGGGGCTTATCCTTTGGCAGATATGTTGCATCAAACTGCACATTTGTGGCATAAATTTAACGTCTATCTTGGATTTTTGTTGCAAATCCTTTAGTATAGGTATCGTATTTGTCCTAGAAACTTGCTCTGAACCGAAAAACCTACTGCATTTAACCTATAATCTAACCTAGCTTTACCTATTAGAATGGTAAGAGGAATAGAGCATAGGGGATACTATGTATATGCATTATCAGGCAGATTATTTCATCTTGTTTTAGAATGCCTAATTTTTCTTCAAAGCAGAAACATGCCACAAATTGTGCCAAATTCCTCGAAATGGTGCAAATAGCATGATCCTTTAGGCACTATGCCCTATAGTTTGGTGCATTTTACGA
Organism: Bufo bufo; assembly: GCF_905171765.1. Classification (NCBI taxonomy): domain Eukaryota; kingdom Metazoa; phylum Chordata; class Amphibia; order Anura; family Bufonidae; genus Bufo; species Bufo bufo. Next base: position 435,399,032 of record NC_053391.1, read on the forward strand.
CTATGCATATTTGAAGGCACTTGAACATTTGGAACATGCCACGTTCTCCACATTTTTTTTTTGTTAATTGCAACAGAATTCTGCCTCAGTTTGCTTAGTAAATCCCCCTCACTGTGTAAATAATGATCTTTTTTTCATAGTAAAAACTTTTTTGCAATGTCTTTAAATTGATTGAACTCTGAAGGCTTATAATTACTGGTTAAAAATATTTGTAGTCATTGATGTCCATAGGTAAAAAAAAATAAAATAAAATGCTGTTGGTTAGGATAAAACTGGGCTCGTTGCAAGACTTCTGGCAGCAACACTGACCCACTCATCAGAATGCCTTGAAACATTCTTTCAATTCACATGCTGAACATAAGACTTGCACATTTACACTATGTATTCAGAGGAGATGTAAATCAACATATTTCAGTAGCCAAGGAGTTTACAAGTACAAATTAGGGACATGATGACTACGAAACACGTAGCAGGATTTTCCCACAATTTGCAAGCTACCACAGTTAACAAAGCATAGAGAAATCATCCAACTATGTGTTTTCCTTACATCACCCATCTAGCTTGAGGTAATGTAGCAGTGAAAAAAAATAAAGTAAAAGCAAATTATATTAATTGCTAACTGTAAAAGATTTTTCCTTTCAGAGATTTCACTGGCTGCAAAATGGTTAATTAAGTTTTACATGCCTGCAACCATCTGAGCGGACGCATTAATTAGCTTAAGTGTGTTCGAGTTACTGTTTTGCATATAAACAAATATGGACATGTGCAGCTCGGATGATTTAATACAGGGTGAAAGAAGTAGCTTCGTGTAAATTCACTTAATAGGAAAAATGAATACCCTTCTGCCTTATTCAGCAACTTGTTAAAAAGGTCATATTCATGTCTGTCATATTTTTATTAAAGAGGACCTGCCACTACTTCAAAAAATGTAAATTGCCCACTACTCCACTGACTCCCTGATCACAGCAGTGTTGTTTGATGGGGATCCGCCTATTCCAAAGATATGACCCTCATTTGTTTGGCCTATATGCAAATAGACTGTGCAATACATGTGGTAACCACTGCTTCTCTCCTGGAAGGGTCCTCTTTTCTAGCTCAGATGAGGTCCAATCATTGCTGGACAGCCTCAGAGCACTCTGGCACAATATGGTCTTGTGAGATCTGTCATCTCATGAGACCCCACTGTGTGAATGCTGTTTTTTTTTTTTTTTTTGCAATTACTGTCAGACAGACTGGAGGAGGTATTGGACCAGAGAAGAAAAAAAGGAAAAAGTATTTACACAGAAGAGTCTAAGAAATAAGGCAGATCTTGAGAGATCACACTGTGCCAGAGTGCCCTGATGCTGTCCAGCATCTGAGCTGGAAAAGAGGATGAAAACATCAAACTGCTAAGGTGAATGTTCTTTAGAATATAAATGAGGTGGCACTGCCCAAGTTCCACATGCAGGACGAACAATCTCTTAGAGCTGGCATTTTATCCCACTACAGGTGGTGCTCTGCTATTTAGGCCTTATAAATCTCCAAAGAAAAAAGAAAAAACACAAAAGCGGCAGTCACCAAAAAGTGGGTTCCTTTATTCCAAAAATTTCTTGCAAAGACAAGCATCAGCATACACATGGGGCGGACCAGCATAAGGCAGGCATGTAGCTCGTGGCGACGCCCGTTTCGCGCCTCAGCGCTTCCTCAGGCCATTGACGTTTAGACGTGCATACGTCATCTTTATGTGCTGGCGCCCCAGTGCGGTCCCAGACGGTTACATCATGGAGGGGTTGGCTCAATACATAAAAACACATGTTCAAATATAAAACATAAAAACACAACATGAAAACAATCAGATGGGTGTATCAATTGCAGAAAAACTCCTAGATCATTTCTATCATTCAAACCTAGAGGGCCCATAGCTTCGGATTGCATAATCCATCTGGCTTCTCTTCTTAGGAGCGGGTGGTGGTGGGTTACATACTAGATTAATTCCTGCAAACCTTAACACTTTACTGTCACTATTGTGCTCAGATCTTATATGTTCTATCAAACGTGGACAACCTTTCCCTGTGCTGATGGAATTCAAGTATTCCCTGAGCCTCTCATTCAGGTGTATAATAGTTTTACCTATATAAAACCTACCGCATATACATAAGATAAGGTAAACTACGTATCTACTTTTGCAGGTTATTAGTGTATTAACTCTATGGCAGGCACCTCCAAATGTCAGTAAATGCCATTGTGGGTTATACAGTCCTGTTTAAAAGTTTAAGACCACTTGAAAAATGGCAAAAAAAATTATTTAGCATGGCTGGATCTTAACAAGGTTCCAAGTAGAGCTTTAACTTGCAACAAGAAGAAATGAGAGTGAGACAAAACATTTTTTGAGCATTCAATTTAATGAAAACAACGAATAAACTGAAACAGGCTGATCAAAAGTTTAGGACCACACCTCCAAAAAAAAACTAAACCCCCCCAAAACAGAAATCCAACTTCCAAACATGAACTCAGTAATGAGTAGCTCCGCCGTTATTGTTTAGCACTTCCAAAATTCGTTTCGGCATGCTTAATGCAAGCGTTTCCATCATGTGAGAGAGAACATTTCTCCAAGTGGTGAAGACGGCCGCACGAAGGGCATCTGCTGTCTGGAACTGTTGTCTATTTTTGTAAACTTCCCTTGCCATCCATCCCCAAAGGTTCTAAATTGGATTTAGATCAGGGGAACACGCAGGATGGGCCAAAAGAGTGATGTTATTCTCCTGGAAGAAGTCCCTTGTCCTGCGGGCATTGTGTACTGTAGCGTTGTCCTGTTGAAAAACCCAGTCGTTACCACACAGGTGAGGGCCCTCAGTCATGAGGAATGCTCTCTGCAACATCTGGACATAGCCAGCAGCCGTTTGACGCACCTGCACTTCCTGAAGCTCAATTATTCCACTGAAGGAAAAAGCACCCCAGACCATTATGGTGCCCCCTCCACTGTTGCGCGTAGAAAACATCTCAGGTGGGATCTGCTTGTCATGCCAGTAATGTTGAAAACCATCAGGACCATCAAGGTTAAATATTTTTTCATCAGAGAATAAAACTTTCTTCCACCTTTGAAAGTCCCATGTGTTGGTGCTCTCTTGCAAAGTCCAAACGAGCAGTTCTGTGGCGTTCAAGGAGACAAGGTCTTTGAAGATGTTTTTTGTTTTTGAAGCCCTTCAGTCTCAGATGACGTCTGATGGTTATGGGGCTGCAGTCAGCACCAGTAAGGGCCTTAGTAAGCGTCCCACCTTAGTAAGCGTCCCACCTCAGCAGCGATGGCGCGCTGTGAGAGACCCTGCTTATGCAGTTCAACAACCCGACCACGTTCAAAAAGGGAGAGTTTTTTTGCCTTTGCCATCACAACGTGTGACTACCTGACAGAAAATGACAATGAATCCACATCTTTGCACAGATTTGGCCTTTTAAAGGCATGTGGTCCTAAAATTTGGATCAGCTGAAAAACAGCCTGTTTCAGTTTAATCGTTATTTTCAATTAATTGAATGCTCAAAAAATGTTTTGTCTCACTCTCATTTCTTCTTGTTGCATGTTGAAGCTCTACTTGGAACCTTGTTAAGATCCAACAATGTAAAATATTATTTTTTGTCATTTTTCAAGTGGTTTTAAACTTTTGATCAGGACTGTATTTACAAAAATAACAATTCCTGCAACGTCTGTTTCCTATGGAGATCTACTCTCTCAACCATGTAGCTGATTTTATTTCTGTAAAGCGACTCCTGACCAGTTTATCTTTTAAAGTGTGACATTTCCTAAAAGCCACCAATGGGATAGAACCCTTTATCGCTTTCAAACTGTCATCTTTTTATATTATGTCCCAATTTTCCCTGATCCCTCTCCTACTCTGGTCTGCCATGGGGCTAAATTTAAAGGACATATTCTCTTTGATTGTCCATTTTTTCTCTCTGTATTTTGGGCACCTGGAGTTTTTATTTCACTATGAGTGGATGTATCTTTTTGCATCGCTTCGTTCAGCAACTCCGTGGGGCAACCTCTAGCTAATAAACATTTTCTCAAATCTAGGTACTGTTTTCTAAAGTTCTCATCTGTCTTGTTTATCCTTCTCAGTCTAACAAATTGTCCATATGGGACTGCTCTCTTCACGCTTTCAGGATGATAGCTCGAAAAATGTAGTAATGAATTGGTTGCTGTTGGTTTACGATAACTCTTGGTAACCAGTTCACCTTCCTTCACCAAAATAACCACATCCAAGAACTCCAATTTGGACCCTCCAAAGCTATGGGTGAACCTCATATTCATCGTATTTGTTATATTTATTCTACAAACTCTTCAAACAGGCGTTCAGTGCCTGACCAGATTATAAACACATTTGCCATTTTCGTGTTTTTTCTTCTTTATTTGGACATCAAACTGCTAAGGGCAGTGGTGGATAAAGTGGACAGTTTAATTTTTTTAAAATAATGATAGATCCTCTTTAAATTTCCGAATTGTTATTGTTTTTTAACAAGTCTTTTACAAAATGGAATACATATTACATTATATTAAGTATACATTATTGTATATAATGCGATTAAAGGGTGCATCTGGACTTTGCTCTCCTATCCTTAGAGTAGGCCATCTATATTTAATTGGTATTTATTCAGCCAGGGGAGGACGGGCCATAGATACTGCATGGAAATTTCACGGTGGGCCAATAAACAGAGGGCTGCCCAAGCCCTCCTGATGGCTGCTGGCTGGTTACATAATCCTCTGATGCTCTCTAATCTTTTATTAATTTAGGAGCATCAGGTACTGATGCACCTGACTGATGGCCCTGTGTTATTTGGTTCTGCTGAGGCAGCATTTTGTGCTGCACTGTTTTATTTAGTTCTGTTAGGGCAGTATTTTGTGCTGCACACTATGGTATTATAGGCCCCGCCTACTTCTGTTGTCCCTGCCTATTTGCGCTGTTGAGTCTTCTGTGAATTTGCACTTGTCTACAACATAGGGCCACTTATTTTTTTTTTCCAGGGTCACTTTAAGTTCCCAGTCCACCCCTGTATTCAGCTCCTGACACCCCTGATGATCAGCTGAATTATTGATAACTGAGGTACAGTGCTATACATACCGTTATTCTTCTATTTAGTACGGTAGCTCAGACACATACAATTGATTTAGTAAAACATACAGGAGTATATACAGTACAACTCTGTACCTGGATAGACAATAAAATGTGATTCTGCACTTCCTGGACCATTTCAGTTCCCTAATGGGCAGAGGTGCCAGGAGTCAGGCTACAACCATTGAAATATTGATGGCCTATCCTAAGGTTTACTCACCAATGATAAAGCCCTGGAAAATCCTTTTAATTCTGCATCCAATGGGATTTCGGTAAATTGTTAGGACAATAGGACAATTCCTCTGTTAAAAGTTCATGCTTTCATTGCCATCCAGGACACCAGAAAATTTGTCTTGTAAATCCCATAATGAATTTTATTATATTTTATACAAGCAGGATTTACCATGGGATACTTATTTTCAATATTTTTGGAATGCACCAATTCAAGCCATGACAGTAAAATTATATTATTATTATTATTATTATTATTATTTTTTACTTAAAATGACATTTGAGAAAGTAAAACAGAACAATTGCTGTAACAAAAGATAAAACATAAAACCATTATGCAAAGATGGTATATCAATGCAAAATAATTATTTGACAAATTAAACTATCTACATTAGAGAAATACAAATGTGAACAAAATATGTGAATTTACATTTCCTCTTTGCTACCTTTTTATGTGGTTGGTATTACCAACTAGATACAATCAATCAGAACTACGTACCTGAATTTTAGACAGTTAACAAAGTACAGAATGATTTTTATGTCTATGTCATTTATGTCTACTACCAACGATAGGTGTCAATGACAACTGTTCAACTAATCTATTCTGTGTATTTGGTCTAGCAAAAGTAAAACAGTCTTTCCTTGTGCCTTGTTTCCTTGTGTTGTTTTTAGTGAAGAATACCTCTATGACATGGTAACTAGAGATAGCCTTGCGGTTCGCCCGGCGATCGGTTTGCGGCGAACTTTGCGTGTTCGCGATTTGCTGAACATGCGAACATATGGCGATATTCGCGCCCACCATATTCTTTTACATCGTGAAGAACTTTTACCCATGACACATCCATGAGGTGGTACAGGACAGCCAATTGAGACGTTTCAGCACATGGACATACCCCCTACCTTATAAATAAACCTGATCTGGCCGCCATTTTACATTCAGTCTTTGCCAGTGTAGGGAGAGGTTGCTGTGTGGAGCAGGGACAGACTGTTAGAGACACCAAACGCTAGCTAATAGGGCCACAAAAGTCTTTTTAAGGACTGGTATAGGTGTGCTATTGATAGGTGTGACTTACTGAGGGGTGTAATATACTTATAATATACTTTCTAACATAGAAAATATATTATAGTGCAATTGTATTGTACAACAGTTGTGTGCGGTTCTGCTGAGATACTGCAACCACACAGAGTGCCAAACGCTATTTGAACAAATAATTTCTACTGGTGTGATTTAACAGTTACCCCCCAAAAAACCTGATTGATTCAGGGAAATTTCTATATCAATAATATACGTTCTATATAGTGCATTTAGGTAGCACAGCATTTGTCTGCGGTTTTGCTGCGTCACCGCATCTACACAGAGTGACAAACACTATTTGAAGAAATAATTTCTACTGGTGTGATTTACCAGTTGCCCCTCCAAAAAACTGATTGAAGCAGGGATTTTATATACCAATAATATACTTTTTATATAGTGCATTTAGGTAGTGCAGCATTTGTCTGCGGTTTTGCTGCATATTACCACATCTACACAGAGTGAAAAACACTATTTGAAGAAAATATTTCTCCCAGAAGGGCATCCCAAAGCAATATGGCCATGTTCAGTGGCAAGTGAATGTATCTCTGGCACACAGTGTCAGTGCCAAGATACATCTGACCACAGACATGTGGTCTAGCAAACACGGGCAGGGAAGGTACATTACTTTTACTGCCCACTAGGTGAACCTTCTGACGGCCGTCAAGCATGCAACCCGTGGCACCCGTGTAGATTTGGTGTTACCGCCACGGATTGTATGCTGGCCTGCCTCTTCTTCTCCTCCTACTCCATCCTCCCTCTCCTCCTCAGCTGACTACTCCTTTTCCGCTGCTACAGTCTCTTCCGCTGCCGCCCCCAAGTTTCCCAGAACCTATTTGAAGTGCCAAGTGAGACGTTGCCATGCTGTGCTGCATCTGTTTTGCCTGGAAGCCAAGAGCCACACCGGTCCTGCACTCCTTTCAGATTTGTGGTCGCAGGCAGATCAGTGGCTAACCCCGCTCAATTTGACAGTTGGTAAAGGGGTGTGCGACAACGGTGCCAATCTGCTGAGCTCACTGAAACAGGGCAAAATGACACACGTGCCATGCATGGCACACGTCCTGAACTTAGTCGTGCAGCGATTCATTGCCAAATACCCCGGGGTCCAGGACGTCTTGCGGCAGGCCAGGAAAATCTCTGGCCATTTTAGAAGAACTTACACGGCCATGGCTCGCCTTGCTGACATTCAGCGGCGACACAACCTGCTCATCAGACGTCTGATTTGTGACTGCCCGACGCGATGGAACTCCAATTTGTATATGCTTCATAGGCTGCTCCAGCAGAAACGTGCAGTTAATGACTACCTGTACGAACACTGCAGCAGTACAGGGTCTGGGAGCTTGTTTTTTTTTCACCGCGCCAGTGGCTGCTCATGCACGACGCATGCAGACTTCTGCGGCCATTTGATGAGATCACCCAACTAATCAGTCGCAGCCAGGGCACTATCAGTGACATCGTACCTTACACCTTCTTTCTGGAGCGTGCATTGCGTCGTGTCATCGATCAAGCTATCGAGGAGCAGGAGCAGGAAGATGAGGAAGTCGCAATGCTGGATGAATTCCCAGGGGGGCTACTCCATCTGAGACAAGTCGACAACAGGAGTCTGAAGAGGAGTCAGAGGAGGATGGTGCCGGGGCAGAGGAGGTGCAAGAAAAGCATGCTTTAAACGTTTCTGGGATCCCTGGTTTTGTCCGTGGATGGGGGGAGGAGAACGAGGACGACATTCTCCTGGATGATGAGCAGGAGCCAGGCCACTCCACCGCTTCCAGTTTAGTGCAAATGGGGGCCTTCATGCTCCTGTGTTTGAAGAGGGACCCCCGTATAAAAAGCATAAAGGGCAAGGACCAGTACTGGTTGGCAACGTACTTAGACCCCCGGTACAAACACAAAATGGCGGAAATATTACCACCATCACAGAGGGCTGTCAGAATCCCAAATTCTTTGCTGTCAGTTGAATGCCTATTGGCTAATTTTTGGGGCCTGCACTGGCTGGCAGTTAAATTTTTATCCTGTGACCGCCTAATCTACCTCCAGCCACAGAATCCTACAAATTTGTGTGCAGTCAGGTGAATGCCTATTTGCAAATTTTTGGGGCCTGTACTGGAGTGGCAAGTTCTCACAACAATACAACTAATCGCATCATTAGGGATTTTCACAATGGCGCTTTTTTTAAACACTCGATCTGCATATACAGCGATTGTTATAACATGCATGTGAAATGTAATCAAATACACTACATTAATGTCAAATTACTTACAGTGATCAGAAATTCTTCCTCAACGTTGGGAAAATTGTTGGCAACCATCTTTTCTGATCGCATCCAACTTCAGTCTGGTGGAAACCCAGTTGCTGTAGTAGGCCGCGCATATTTTGCGCATGCGCATAGGCGAAAATTACAAACCGGATTCCAAAAAAGTTGGGACACTAAACAAATTGTGAATAAAAACTGAATGCAATGATGTGGAGATGGCAAATGTCAATATTTTATTTGTAATAGAACGTAGATGACAGATCAAACGTTTAATCCGAGTAAATGTATCATTTTAAAGGAAAAATACGTTGATTCCAATTTTCACGGTGTCAACAAATCCCAAAAAAGTTGGGACAAGTAGCAATAAGAGGCTGGAAAAAGTAAATTTGAGCATAACGAAGAGCTGGAAGACCAATTAACACTAATTAGGTCAATTGGCAACATGATTGGGTATAAAAAGAGCTTCTCAGAGTGGCAGTGTCTCTCAGAAGCCAAGATGGGTAGAGGATCACCAATTCCCACAATGTTGCGCAGAAAGATAGTGGAGCAATATCAGAAAGGTGTTACCCAGCGAAAAATTGCAAAGACTTTGCATCTATCATCATCAACTGTGCATAACATCATCCGAAGATTCAGAGAATCTGGAACAATCTCTGTGTGTAAGGGTTAAGGCCGTAAAACCATACTGGATGCCCGTGATCTCCGGGCCCTTAAACGACACTGCACCACATACAGGAATGCTACTGTAAAGGAAATCACAGAATGGGCTCAGGAATACTTCCAGAAACCATTGTCAGTGAACACAATCCACCGTGCCACCGTGCCATCCGCCGTTGCCAGCTGAAACTCTACAGTGCAAAGATGAAGCCATTTCTAAGCAAGATCCACAAGCTCAGGCGTTTTCACTGGGCCAGGGATCATTTAAAATGGAGTGTGGCAAAATGGAAGACTGTTCTGTGGTCAGATGAGTCACGATTCGAAGTTCTTTTTGGAAATCTGGGACGCCATGTCATCCGGACCAAAGAGGACAAGGACAACCCAAGTTGTTATCAACGCTTAGTTCAGAAGCCTGCATCTCTGATGGTATGGGGTTGCATGAGTGCGTGTGGCATGGGCAGCTTGCATGTCTGGAAAGGCACCATCAATGCAGAAAAATATATTCAGGTTCTAGAACAACATATGCTCCCATCCAGACGTCATCTCTTTCAGGGAAGACCCTGCATTTTTCAACAAGATAATGCCAGACCACATTCTGCATCAATCACAACATCATGGCTGCGTAGGAGAAGGATCCGGGTACTGAAATGGCCAGTCTGCAGTCCAGATCTTTCACCTATAGAGAACATTTGGCGCATCATAAAGAGGAAGGTGCAACAAAGAAGGCCCAAGACGATTGAACAGTTAGAGGCCTGTATTAGACAAGAATGGGAGAGCATTCCTTTTTCTAAACTTGAGAAACTGGTCTCCTCGGTCCCCAGACGTCTGTTGAGTGTTGTAAGAAGAAGGGGAGATGCCACACAGTGGTGAAAATGGCCTTGTCCCAACTTTTTGGGGATTTGTTGACACCATGAAATTCTGATTCAACATATTTTTCCCTAAAAATGGTACATTTTCTCAGTTTAAACTTTTGTTCCGTGATTTATGTTCTATTCTGAATAAAATATTAGAAGTTGGCACCTCCACATCATTGCATTCAGTTTTTATTCACGATTTGTATAGTGTCCCAACTTTTTTGGAATCCGGTTTGTACATTGCCGATATTTTTTCATTGAAAAAAATAATGAATGGAGATCACAAATTCGAATAATACATCTGGTATGTCACTGTCCATGTTGTGGGACTATTTGTGCACTTCTAGTAAGTATTTGGTGGCTGCAAATATGACCTGAAGGTATTCCAAGTTCGCCTGCCTTTAAAGTGAACGGGGCTCGCCGCGAACTTGCGGTTCACGAACATTTGATCGCGTTCGCGTGATCGCGTTCGAGAACTGTCCTGGACGATGTTCGTCCATCACTAATGGTAACATACTGTGACACACTCTGATATCTGCATGGGCCCTTTTCTTCTGGTTACGATACACAACTGGTTTTTATATAAGCATTGCACTGTATGAACAATGCCTTAGTTTGAAATATGGGTGAAAAATCGGTGATACAATTTGAAATAACTGACTGCTAATGATTCTAGTTTTAATATTGTAGACTAAGGACAAAAGAAGCAGATGCCATTATAAACTGGATATCTATTCAAGTGTCCGTTTGCATGCAGATTGCCGGATCCTGCAGGCAGTTCCGGCGACGGAACTGCTTGCTAGATCACTCTGCCGCAAGTGTGAAAGTAGCCTTACCCTGAAAGACAGCCTCATCAGCCAATCAGGGAGCAGTAGGCAGTGAGATCCCTAGTCTGACCGAGAATAAGTGCCATACTGTGTTCGGCTTCTGACCTGGAAGGAGTGAGTCTGGTAGTGCCTGACAAATAAAACAATTAAAGAAACAAGCCACTAATGTTGTCTGATAGGAACACTATAGAGAGAGAAAGAAATATATAATTGTTTACATTTTAGGAAAGTTATTCAGGGAAAGCTTTGAGGGAGTGAAGGGCTGCTCACACTATGCTTAATATAGCTGCTCCCTGCTACAGAAGTTCAGCCTGTCAGTTTTAAAAAAAAAAACACCTGGAAGAAAAAGCTAAATTCTTTCTATATACATATGAACAGGGAAACAGCTGATTTTTCAAAACCTCTTGCTTCTACATAGGCTTATTGCCAGCTCTGCACCCCAATAGAATTCTGTTGCAAACACTGAGACATTGCAAAAATTTTTGTAAATGTCAATTTATTTTTTTCGGACCTTTTATTTATTATTATTATTTCCAAAACCCACTTTTTAAGGACCAGTTCAGGTCTGAAGTCACTTTGTGGGGCTTACATAGCATTTTGGAAACTACACCCCTCAAGTTACTCAAGTTACTCAAAACTGATTTTACAAGCTTTGTTAACCCTTTAGGTATTCCACAAGAATTAAAAGAAAAAGGAGATGACATTTCTAAATTTCACTTTTTTTGGCAGATTTTCCATTTTAATCCATTTTTTTCTTTAACAGCCAAGCAAAACTCAATATTTATTAACCTTATTCTGCGATTTACAAAAACACCCAACATATGGTGGTAAACTGCTGTATGAACGCATGACAGGGTGCAGAAGAAAAGGAGCGCCAGATGGTTTTTAGAAGGCAGATTTTGCTGGACTGGTTTTTAGACACCATGTCCAATTTGTGGCCACCAGATGCAGACATGTCCTCCACAGTAGGATATGTTGGCTACTCTCTAAATTTTAACATCAGTTTGAGGGTTTAGGAAGACTGCAGAGTGCAACTGTCTTTGCTAATATTATTATTTTGCTATATTGGTTATCACATCACATAATTGCTATCTTGTGTAGGATGTTTATTGTGGTACTTGTGGTCGGCTGCGGGCATACTCAACTGTATGTATTTTTGCTGGGGATCGACATTAGCAACGGGCCACAAGTGCAGGATTTGCTCCCCTGTATATACATGCACAACTGCATATGGGTTTGAGCACTTCCTGCCTGTGTAACACCGCGCCATTTTTTATTTGTTTGGCCCCCAGATGCACCCTACAGTAGAAACTGTCAAAAAGTGACCCCATTTTGGAAACTACGGGATAATGTGACAGTTTTATTGGTACTATTTTGGGGTACATATGATTTTTAATCACTCTATATTATGTTTTTTGTCAGGCAAGGTAACAAAAGAATGGATGATTTGGCACTGTTTTTATTTTTTGTTTTTTACAACGTTCATCTGACAGGTTAGATCATGTGCTATTTTTATAGAGCAGGTTGTTACGGATGTGATTATATCAAATATTTCTACTTACTTTGTTTGTTTCAGTTTTACATAATAAAGCATGTTTGAAAAAAATCATGTTTTTGTGTCTCCATTTTCCATATTTATTTTTTTCTGCCGATCATCTTGTACAGGGGCTTGTTTTTTGCAGGAAGAGTTGATGTTTTTGTTGGTACCATTTATGGGTACATATGATTTTTTGATCATTCATTATAACACTTTTTGGGGCAAGGTGACCAAAAATTTGGTAATTTTGGCACAGTTTGTAGTTATTCATTTTTACAGCGTTCACCTGAGGGGTGAGGTCATGTGATATTTTTATAGAGCAGGTCGTTACCGATGTGGCAATACCTAATATGTATACTTTTTATTTATTTATTTAAGTTTTACAGAATAATACCAGTTTTGAAACAAAAAAAGTTTTACTGCCTCCATTGCCTGAGAGCCATAGGTTTTTAATTTTTTGCCCAATTGTCTTAGGTAGGTTCTTATTTTTTGCTGGATGAGATAATGGTTTTATTGGTAGTATTTTGGGGGGGCATACGCTCTTTTGACCACTTAGTGTTGCACTTTTTGTGATGGTAGGTGACAAAAAATTTATTTTTTGGCACTGTTTTAAAAAAAATTTTTTACGGTGTTCATCTGAGGGGTTAGGTCATGTGATATTTTTTATAGAGCAGGTTGTTATGGACGTGGCAATACCTAATATGTCTACTTTTTCTTATTTTTTTAAGTTTTACACAATAATAGCATTTTTGAAACAAAATTTTTCTAAGAGCCATAGCTAGCGTCTCATTTTTTGTGGGATGAGGTGACGGTTTGATTGGTACTATTTTGGGGACATACGCCCTTTTAATCGCTTGGTGTTGCACTTTTTGTAATGGTAGATGACCAAAAAATATCTTTTCTGGCATTGTTTTTATTTCATTTTTTTATGGTGTTCACCTGAAGGGTTAGTTCATTTGATATTTTTATAGAGCTGTTTGTTATGGACGCAGCAACAGCAAAGATGTTTAGGATATTATATTTTCTTCATTTTTACCCAATTATAAATTTGTGCGTTTATGGGAAAATTTGACATTTTCTTTTTACACTTTTTTGACTCAGACTCACTTGGTTCTTGAAGAACTAGTAGGTGTGATGGCTCTACAATACACTGCAGTACACTGTATAGTGTACTGCAGTGTATTTTCATTGACAGTAAGCCTGATCAGGCTCCTGCCTCTGGACCCTGTCAGGCTTACATACCATGGCAAGTCTGGAAGCCTGTGCAAGGTGTCCAGTTGCCATGATAACCATCGGGATGCTGCCACATCAGCGAGGGGGGAAGATGGGGTGATCAACACAGCAGCGCAGCCCCGATCTCCTCAACACTCCCTGAGGAGATCGGAGCTGCGCTGCTGAACACTGCAATTGGTCGGTCAAATCTGATTGGACCCTGCCAGGTGCCCGGACAGCTCTGCTGTCCGTGACACCTGTTTACATTCCGGTGTCACCGCAAGTGTACTTGCAGTGACACTTTGATCTCACAACGTACTGTGTACGTCAAGATGCGGTAACTAACACCACATCATGGCATAGACAGTACGTCTTTGGTCATTAAGGGGTTAAACAAGTTGTTTGTTAACACTGTCAACCATATGTTTTCCCATAGCAAAACTGAAGGCAGAAATACTCACAAACAGGCAGCAACTAAAAGAAGGCTGCAGTAAAGATGTGGCAAGGCATCTCAAAGGAGAAAACTCCTTTGAGATGCCCACCCATTTGGGGATGTTCATTGGTACCAAACTTCCGCATGGAATGTATTTTCCTCTAGATATTAAAAATAATGATCATTATATTTGCAATTATTTTTTTTTTTCAATGACCTTTGAGCCTATGACAAAGGGAAAAACCATTTAAAAAAAAAAATTGCTGTAATTCCCATGCGGTTAGTGCAATATTTGGTTAAGCCCCTTGATTTAAAGCTGATCATATTTTGATGGCTTTGCTTCAAATACAATGTGGTGGTGTAAATGTAGAAGCTAAGTTATGAAAATTCTGTCATGCCCCAAATATTTCTGGACCCAATTGTATATCATTAGAACTTTAACTTGTAGTGTTTTGTGCTCATGGACGTAAGTAAATGGGAACCACTTTACTTTTTGTCATCTAGAATATTGTTTTTCGAGTATAAAAACACAGTCGAGAGGTCCTGTACAGTATTTTATACACAATTGGAAAACAAGTAGCTGCAGTATCATTACATTTTGCTTTTGAGTTTTATCAGCTTTTGAAAACTAGGGAATAAAAAGCAGTCAGTGTAGTACTGTATATCCCCATTACTTACAATGAAATAGCTAAAGGTTCTTGTAAGCAAGCCCGCTTTATCAGTTATAAAGTAAATAAGGATTCACTCTTATCTGGTGTGAAAAATGACTTACTGCAATTGTATCCCATTTTTCTGTCTTGTGAAACGGATTAATTAATTTTCTTGGGAGAGCCACAGAAGCAACTACATGTTCATTTTGCCACTGCTACTGCATTATGATATTTCATTCTTCCAATAAATTGTATCTCCACATAGCTCTTCTATTAGACGTATACTGCCTCCAACAATTTGTTCTAACAGCTTTTCTAAGATCTCTCAGTGATTATGTGCTCATCATTATAGATTGCACCAGTCTTTTGGTAGTCTTTTCTTCAGCAATGAAATAAGAGAACTATTTGGTGGATTTTTACCAGAGTTAAAACATAGCGCCTTTTTTGTTTTTCATTTTGCATACTCATAATGTGAGAAATGCAAATACTAAGTAAAGTTTCCCATGGAAATAAACCTCTACCATTTTAGCATCTATAGTGATATATCTAACAGATAAAAAAAAACTACAGGGACAAATGGGGTCATTTATCAAACTGGTGTAAAGTAGAACTGGCTTAGTTGGCCATAGCAAACAACCAGATTCCACCTTTCATTTTCCAAAGGAGCTGTCAAAAATGACAGGTGGAATCTGATTGGTTGCTATGGACAACTAAGCCAGTTCTACTTTACACCAGTTTGATAAATGACCCCAAATATTTTTAAAAATACTATATATTTTAACATACAAATACATTTCATGTTTAACTATTATATCAGACCAAATCTCTGCGTTTCAATTCCACCATGGTACATAAAAATTGGAAAAGTGGCAAAACTCTATGGGAATGTCATTAAAGAGCATGCTTTCTGTAGTTTCAACTTAATCCCTTATGATATTTATCCTCGTAATGTTGTTACATTGTCAAGGACATGTAATTGTTCAGCACTGTGTGGGTGGTACAGTTATAAAGGCTATGTAAGGTCTGAGTTAATGTATGGACACTGATATTTGCATATGCGATAGTTACACCATGACCACAGCGAATCGATTTATCCTGAAATAGTATAAAAAACAAAAAAATTCTAACTTACCTCCTCCATTTGCTCCCAACGGGCCGCCAGCCTCCATCTTGCTTGAAGATCTCGTCCGAAATCAGCTTCGAGCCAGCGTGATGACGTAATATCACTCCGCATGGGATTTCGGCCAAGATCTTCAAGCAAGATGGCAGCGGCCCGCCTTTCACGAGCAAATGGAGGCAGTAAGTTTGATGTAATTGTTTTTTCATTGTTAATTTTGCACAGTTTTTAAACTCAGATACCGCGATCATGTTTGAACGCTGCATCTGAGGGGTACAATAAATGGGCGGGGCTATCGTAGCTCCCTGTTATTGCACCCTCTACTTACAAAAAAATGCGCTTAGTGACGAAGTAATTCGTCACGATGCAATTTTTCTTTTTTATTCGGCAAAGCAGCCGTATCGAATTTTGAAGAAATTTGCTCATCTCTAATGGTTACTAACACTCAAAAGGACAGTCAAGGTCCTCAGGAACAATTCAAATTGCTGTGGGTTCTGCCACATTCTACATACTTATTAGTGGGGGATAATTGCTGTGTGGCCGCCTGCTGTGATCTAAGCACTCTTTCAAGCATGAAAACCACGGCAAAGTTGAGTAGGAAGCCTCTTTTTAGTATCCTTCTTTAAAGAAGGAAAATCACACAATGGTCATTGGAATAACTGGAAACTGACAAAAGTAATAATAATTTTTTTTTTGCTTAAAATCAACTAATGAAAAAAAGACATTGCTTTTGAATTGTGATTCAACAGAACCATTTATAAAACAAATTTTATGAAACTGGCCTGGACAAAAATGATGGTAACCTTAACCTAATATTTTGTTGCACAACCTTCTGAGGCAATCACTGCAATACAGTGATTTCTGCTCCTGTCCATGTGTATTTTGGCCCACTCCTTGTGAGCAAACTGCTCCAGCTCTCTCAGGACACTGAAAGGACACTTTCTCCAGACTGCATGTTTCAGCTCCTTCCACAGATGTTCAATATCAATAGGATTTAGATCAGGGCTCATAGAAGGCCACTTCAGAATAGTCAAATGCTTTGCTCTTAGCAAGAGCATTCTCCCAGAAGCTTTATGGCTTGTCAATATGCATTTTGGCAAATTCCAGTCTCACTTTTTTATGATTTGCTTTCAACACTGGTTTCCTCCTCATTCGTCTTCAATTAAGTCCATTTTGGTTAAGACAGTGACGGATGGTGCGATCTGACACTGATGTACCTTGCCCTTGGAGTTAACTGCTAATGTCTTTGGAAGTTGTTCTTTGGTAACCATTCATATTATGTTGCTCTTCCATTTGTCATCAATTGTCCTCTTGTGGCCATGTCCAGGGAGGTTGCCTACAGTCATGTAGACCTTAAACTTCTGAATAATATGTGCAACTGTAATAACAGGAACATCTAGCTGTTTGGAGTTGATCTTATAGCCTTTACCTTTAATATATTTGTCCATAATTGTCTTTCTTATATCCTGAGACAACTCTCTCCTAAGTCTTCTTTGGTCCATGTTCAGTGTGGTACACACTATGATACCAAACAGTACAGTGACTACTTTTCATCCTTTAAATAGGCAGACTGACTAATTACAAGTTTCAAGACACCTATGATACTAATTACGGAACACACCTTAGTTGAACATGTCCCTATGGTCAAACTATTTTCAATCTTTTCTAGGGATACCATCATTTTTGTTCAGGCCAGTTTCATTAGTTTATTTTTTTAATTATTCTGTTAAACCAGAAATAAAAAGCAATGTTTTCTTTTCATTAGCTGATTTTCAGTACATTTCATTATTATGTTTGTCAGTTTCAATTTATTTCAGTGACTATTGTGGGTTTTTATTTCTTTAACTGAAGGGTACCACCAATTTTGTCCACGTCTGTAGATTTGAGGCATTTATTAATGCTGATGCTAACACGGTTTTTGTGTGGTAATATTCATAAAAATACTCTGCGTGATCGAGGCCTTAGGGTATAGCCACACGGTCAGGTTTCTGCATGCAGTTTTGGAAGCCAAAACCAGGAGTGAATTAAAAAAAAAAGGAGAATTCATATCTGTCCTGTATACTTTCTCTCCTTTTATGATCCATTCCTGATTTTGGCTTCATACAGAAACTTGACTGTATGGCGGTACCCTTAGAATTTGTTAGGTACAACCATGTGGACATTGGACCATATGGTCAGTCAAGGACAGGAGTACAGTCACAAACACTCTGAGACACTCAGCGACAGGCTTATGCTCTTAACAAGCACACAACTATAGTTTGGACAGTTACACAATCTTCATGATTTATAGTCTGCATGCCACCACTTTGGATTTGAAATAAAACAACTCAGATACAATAGAAGTGTAGCCTTTTAGGTTTAATTCAAGGGGTTGAACAAAATATCCTGTGAAACGTTTAGGCATTGCTACCATTTTTCTACAAAGCCTCCTTATTTCAGTGGCTCAAAAGTAATTGGACAAATTAACATTACCATACATAGAATTTTCATTTGTAATACTTTGTACAGAATGCTTTGAAGGCAATGACTGCCTGAAGTCTGGAACCTATGGACATCAACCAACATTGAGTTTCCTCCTTTGTGATGCTTTGCCAGGCCTTTACTGCAGCTGTTTTTAGTTGTTGCTTGTTTGTGGGTTTTTCTGCCTTAAGTTTTGTCTTAAGCAAGTCAAATTCATGCTCGATTGAGATCTGGTGATTGACTTGGTCATTGAGCCGTTCCAAGCCTCCTCCATACTCTCGTCCTCCTATCATTCTTGTACAGGTTGATCTTAATTTCATCTGTCTAAAGAATGCTGTTCCAGAACTGGACAGTCTTCTTTAGATGTTTTTTGGCAAAGTCCTTTCTATTTTGAAGGATGATTAATAGTTTGCCCCTCGTGATGAACCCTCTGTATTTGCTTTCATGAAGTCTTCTTTTTATGGTAGACTTAGATGCTGATACACCTACCTCCTGGAAAGTGTTCTTCACATGGATGGATGTTGTGAAGTGGTTTTTCTTCATCATGGAAAGGATTCTCTGATCATTCACCACTATTGTCATCCAGGCATTTTTGAGTTCCTGAGATCACCAGTGCACGCTTTTTTTTTTACCAGAATGCACAATTTCTTCTTGTTTTCAGCCTAATGTTAGTCTGTTTGACTTTCACTGAGAGCTTCTTTGACCGCATGTTGTAGGTTCACAGCAACAGCCTCCAAATGCAAATACCACATCTGGAATCAACTACAGACCTTTTACCTGCTTAATTAATGATGGATTAATGAGGGAATAACCCATGTAGCCCATTAAAGAGCTTTTGCGATAATTGTCCGATTTCCTTTGGTACCCTGAAAAAGAGGCAGCTACATATTAAAGAGCTGTAATTCCTAAACCTTTCCTTCAATTAGGATATGAATACCCTCAAATTAAAGCTGACTTTGAAGTCTAGACTTTAAGCCCATATTGATTATATATTTGTATCTTGAATGTGTTTTGGTAAACTGCTAAAATGCCAACATTTGTGTCACTGTCCAAATATTTCTGGACCTAACTGTATATAGCATATAAACACATTTAGACTCAAACACATCATACCTGCCTACTTATAAATAGTTACAAAAAGGAGTTTCTATAATGAGCAAATACGACCCTACCTGGGAAGGGTTTCATAAATCATCAAAAACTAAAGCCTAGTTCGGCCAATAACCTCACTTGCCCCGATGATAAAACGTAACTTTTAATAAAGTGTTTAAGAAATACTTAAATAACTGTGAGCTAAAGAGGATTAAAACTATCTGATGCCTAGTCTGTAGTGAGCTTGATGTGCTATAGTTGCTATGACCAATGGGGGTGCACTCCCCAGGTCACACACTTGCTAACTATATAGCACTCAGTGCTTAAATGTCCTGTGTATGTTAGTATAATTCAGCCACTATTCGCTTGTGGAACTGTACTGACGCTAGACTGCACTTTTCACTTGGAACAGACAGGTTTCAGAAGCTAAAAAACACTAAACTCTGTGCCCCAACATGTTTCGCCAGCTAATCTGGCTTCATCAGGGGTTCCGGAATGCTGTCCGGAACCCCTGATGAAGCCAGATTCGAAGGCAGTACACTGCGCATAACTGTTCAGTGAACTGTGCATTGATTGTCTCAAGCCTACAGTCTGTGAGAATGGTGTCTGTGCATGCACTGATGAGTCATCTAAATGTTTGCACCTTGCTCTCCCGTAAGCTGCAGGCTGCTCCAGCCCACAGTCTTGGAGCACTGCTAGTGGCCCTGCAGGGAATTATTTATTTTTGCTTAAGTTAGGGGGAATGTTAGTGAGTGAAGTGGGGGGTGTGAGTAGTAGTGGGGGGGGGGGGGGGGGGCTAAATAGTGATTAGGACTAGCCTCATAATGCTTGGTAATAGTGTTTGGTAATTATTAAGTTAATAAGGATTATTACTATGGGGGCCTAAATGGTGTCTGGACAGCAGGTCCATGGGAATTTAAATAGTACCACTGAGTAATACTAGTAAAATCCCCATGGGCCTGCTGTGCAGACACCACTTAAGTAATCATCCTCCATTTTGAGGGGAATGTACCTGCTCCTGCTAGACTGCTGGGCTTTAATCCAGAGCACTGTACATGTAAAGTACTGGATAAAAGCTCTTGCAATGTAACAGGAGCAGGTCGGGTCCCCGAGGCCAAGACAGAAGAGGTTTATTAATCCTTCTTCTTTCCTCCTAAATGAGTGCTATGCAGTAAATAGAGGAAGCAGGATAGCCTCTATTGGACCTGTCGATCATTTGAACACTGGGTGTCTCTGGGGAAGAGCCTGATTAGCTCTGCCTGTGTAAAAACAGACATATCCACAGGTTAGGGGGCACAATACTTGGCTTGATCCAGGTGCTGGTAACCCATGCTATGCCACTGCCTTGTAGCACTGCCCCTTTTAGGATCTGAACAGATATAGTCAGGTAACTTTATTTGTGTTATGGAACGTAGGTGTGGAACCACTGTACCAACCAACCAGTTTGAGTCTAGAACGAGGGGAAGGAATTGTTCACTTAGTCTGGGCTCTCCTTGCTGCAGGACAGGAAGCTTGATGGACTCAATAGAGATTCTATGAGCGCATCTCGCTCCCATCTCGTGCAGTTAGGAGAGAGAGGGTGCTAAGCGAGCACTTCTTTCCCCTTGTTCTACAGATTGGTGGGGGTCTCCCAACTGATCTAAAATGTTGATATGTCCCTATGACATATCAAAAGTTTACTGAAGGTACAGAGCTACTTTAAGTAAGACTGAGCAATTTATTTCTCTGTCTACATTAGAATTAGATATAAAAGGAATATCCTGGGTCCTAAATTACAGAAACGTTCTGCATACTAAATAGTTGCAAAGCAGAGGTATATCACAATATCATATTATTAAATATCTAGTAAAACAATTATAAAATAAACACACACACACTAACATCACCATTTTAGTAAAACAATATTAAGAATAAAGCACACTGTATATATATATATATATATATATATATATATACACACATACAGTATATATATATATGTATTAAGGCATTTGCCTGGATTTGTGGGAGGGGCTGAGGTCCGCCTCCAGCCTATTTAGGGCACCCCCCTTACCTGGCTCCTGCACCGTCTGAGGTCTGAGCTTTGTGAGAGGAAGTCGCTTGTTGGAGTTCTGAGGAATTTACCTACGAGCCGCTGATTTTCTGAGAGCCTTTTTTCGTCGCCGTCTGGTTCTGGTTTTGGAGCATTGCTGTTCTTTTCCCAGCTTCACTCGGTTCACTGTGGGTCGCGTTTGCCCGTCAAACTGTGAGTTATTTCGTACGGGTCAGCAGGGCCTCACGGTTGCCCCAGTACCGGTTTATCTCATTTCATCAAGGCGCACTAATGTCATGGTTCATACAAGTCACCATCATTCATTTCTGTCACACCTGTTCATACGTTCTCATCCACGATTTGCACCATCATTCTGGTCACACTCTGGCAGCAGGCGGCAATGGTTCCTGGTTTAAAACCCCCTCTTTTTTCTGATGTTCTTTCACACGCTGCATTCATGTCACGGCTGCCCAGTCACCAGCAGCTCATTTCTCAGGCCCTCTGTCATCTCCCCACAGGACCGTTACGCCGGCCAGCAACCTGCTAATCTCAGCCCACTACCCGGTCTGGTTCACCCCAAACATCATGTACATCACAAGGGCAGCTGCGGTGCACCCCCCCCCCCCCATTCACTTCACTTTCTCTAGCGATCGTCCCCTCCCCGTCGCCTCCTGCCTGTTGCCGCTCCGCCTGCCGCGCGGCCGATGGCGCCCGACCGCGTCCTGGGGCCTGGTCTGCGCATGCGCGGCCGGGGTTCTGCGCATGCGCGGCGATTTCGTCGGCGCATGCGCAGTGTCCCGACGACTCCGGACACATATGTTCAAATACATGGATTTCCCTGGCTCCATGTCACCCCCCCCCCCGGTCAATCACGGGCGCAGTCGCGGGGGCCAGAGGCGGTGATACCCCCCCCTCTCCTCCCATTTATTTACCATGCACTGGGCTCACCGCGGCCGAAACATCCCCTCACCACCTCCTGGCTGGTACCGCTCCCCCTGCCGGCCGCATCCTTGGTGCGTGGTCTGCGCGTGCGCGGCCGGGGTTCTGCGCATGCGCGGCTATTCCGTCGGCGCATGCGCGGTGTCCCGGCGGCCGTGCGCGCGGCGCTTGTGTTCGGGGGGCCGCCGTCGGGCAGCACTGATTCTTCCCAGCCCCCACATGTCACTCCTCAGTCACACCCCCCCCCGGTCATTCATGTGCGCAGTCGTGGGGGCCAGCAGCAGTACAACCACACAATCTCCCCCCCCCCCCCCCCTCTTCCATTCATTACCTGCACTGGGCTCACCATGGCCGTAACGTCCCCTCACCACCTGCTGCCTGGTTGCCGCTCCCCCTGCCGCGCGGCCGCCCGCGTCCTGGGGCCTGTTCTGCGCGTGCGCGGCCGGGGTTCTGCGCATGCGCGACGGCATGTCGGCGCATGCGCGGTGTCCCGGCGGCCGTGCGCGCGGCATCTGTGTCCGGGGGGGCCGCCGCCGGGCGGCAGGGGAGGCCACAGCATGCCCCCCTTGTTACACATTCCCCAGGAGCCCCAATAAAGACAGGGAAACACATCACACCCATGAAATAAACAAACAGGGAATCATGAGCAGGCCCCTCTTGGCCAAAATCGTACATGATCTCACCATGCTGATCGCCGGAGGGGCATAGACTTCCCATCCGCATTCAGCTACAAGTGACTGTCTCCAACGGGGTCGTCACCTTTTTCACAACCATGTTCAAAAAAAAAAAAAAAATAATAATATATATTTTGCTTCATATTCAATAAACATGTGGGAATTGCGGGGGCACGGTCCAGAATGTTCCAAAAAAAAAAAAAAAAGAGGAAAATATTTTGCAGGCGCACACTTTCCGCCAGCCCATGGCCACGGCACGCACTGGTCTCGTTCACATCAGGCGCAAGCTATCATTTCATGTGTAACCGCCATGATCCTCCCGGTCATACATATGTACCACATGCATTTACGCTTTTCATCACGCTATGTCATGTTTACCCTCCCCCTTATTTTTTAGGCGGTCAACCTATACTGTTTTACACTACCGTGTATCCGGAGAATTTTTCTTGGTACCAGGTACGTTCACCTGCTCATTTACCAAAATCTTCCTTACATTTCGGATGGTCCCGTTAGGGTCAGCGTGCTGGCTTTAGGGGCACGATCATCCCACTAGGTAACCCCCCCCCCTTTCTTGGCTTCGCCGACAGTTAGTGGTCCCGCGAGGCCGACACCCCGCCTCAAACGTACGGAGGCACCTGCCCAACGCGCCACCTCGTTAGTAAGCCGCCTCGCATGTTGCATAGAGAGGGCCTCACCTGTCACTCCCTTCCCCTAGTCCTGTCTTACAGTCACCGAGAGGCCAACGCTCCTGCCACTACCACGAGTGGCCTCATTACCCCCTCGCGCCAAATCATAGGTAGAGCCTCTCAAAGCCGCTTGGCAATTAGCAGGGCCTCATCTGTCACCATGCAAGTGTAATTTTTTCGCCATTTGGCCTAGCTAGCCAGCACGATCCTGCATGGCCTCAAATTAATCAACTTTTTTTTTATAGTATGTCGCTGGATGGGTTGGGAAACTTCTCCCTACCTGGCACCCCTGCTAGATCTGTCACTGCCACTTCGGGAGACGATCTAGCCAGTCCAGCGTCCATCCGGTCCTGGACAATTCCTCGCATCACGGCGGAGTTGAGGAAACGGCATGTTCCCTTCCCCGCCACGGCTAGGAAAGCGGAGCTGTTCCGGCTGTTACGCGCTTCAACCGATACTAGCGATGCGGGGCAAGGACCCAGCCAGTCCGGCACCGGGGACATCCATGCCATGCTGGCCTCTCTGATGACATCCATGTCAACAATCAACGCCAGGCTGGAGAGGCTGGAAACGGTCACCACGACCCTCTCCTTGGCGGGTCCGCCACCGGCGGCATCACCGGCACCGGTCGGTTTGCCGGTGGTCACACCATCCACTAACGTGGAGGACCGGGAAGTCAACCCGGCGCATATGATTCCTGAGCACTTGAAACGGGATATCCTGGAAGGTAAGGATATAAACCTGGCCTCCCTTCTGATTGCCTCCCAGGACGTGGTCGAAAACACGACGTACGCCTATGACGAGGTGTCAGTTGTGGTCAAGTCCAGGGATGCCCGGCTCAACAGGAAATTGACCATTCCCGAATTCGTGCTGGCCTTCGGAATCTACAGAGAGGTCATCTGTGCGGTCTACCCCAACAGAAGGGAGGAATTCGACCTCTACTTACACAAACTGGTGGATTTGGGCAACAAATACGGAGGGTCAGCGTTTTATGACTATCACAGGTCTTTTTCGGCAAAGGTGGCAGGGGCTTTCTCCCAGTACGGAGTCCGCTCCAACTGGGCGAGGATCGACACGGTCATTTTTTGTCGCCACTTCGCAGGCCTTAGGACCCCAGCCTGTGCGCACTGCTCCTCCACGGCCCACACCACCAATTTCTGCCCGAACACGTCGGTCAGACAGGGCCCCTCCCAGGCAGCTGGTCCCTCCGGGGTCCCGGAGAGACTGGCCCGGGACAAACTGGGTCGGCCGATCAAATTTCTAGGCAAATCGATGATTTGCAATAATTTCAATGAGGGGTCCTGTAATTATAACGGATGTAAATTGTTACACATATGCACCAAATGTTTCCGGGCACATGCCAAGTCCATGTGTCCAAATAAAATGTTTACCAAACCGTATCTAACGACCATCAACATGCCAGTTTTTACCGCGCTCATGTCGCAACACCCCTCCAGGCATCTGTCAGATTTCCTCGTTTCAGGATTGACAGAAGGATTTCACACGGGCATCCTGTATATGCCAACAGGCACCCTGGAATGTCCCAATCTTTTATCCGCTCTACACAACCCCACCGCCATTGACGCCCTCATAGCCCAAGAGGTAACAGAGGGTTTTGTGCTAGGTCCTTTCAAAACTCCCCCATTCGCCACATGGCGCACCAACCCCATTGGCGTCGTCACTGGGAAATCTTCCCAGAAACAGAGGCTCATCATTGACCTATCGGCACCTCACGGGACGGGCAACCCCAGTCTCAACTCCCTCATTCCCTCGGAGGAATTCTCTCTGCAGTATACCACCATAGATCACGCCATCACGGCCATCAGTCAAGCAGGGGTGGGGGCATGGCTCAGCAAAACCGACATCGCCAACGCCTTCAAATTACTTCCGATTCACCCTACACTGTGGCACCTGCATGGCATCAAGTGGTCTGGGGATTATTATTTTTTCTCCCGATTGACCTTCGGGTCCAAAAGCAGCCCGGCCATCTTCGACGTGTTTGCGGAAGCATTATGCTGGTTGCTATTGAATATAGCAAGGTGCCCGCTGGTTTTACATTACCTTGATGACTTCCTATTGGTGGAAGAAAACACTTCCCCTCCTTCCAGCCTCAGAGCCACCATCAAGCTGTTCAAGGAACTGGGGGTCCCCCTCTCCACCAAGAAGACAGAGGGGCCGGACACGATCATCACCTTCCTGGGTATCCAGTTGGATTCAGCTTCGATGCAAGCCAGTTTGCCGTCCGGGAAGATCCAGGACATCCTCACCCACATAGACGGCTATCTTCAACTCGGCACCTGCAACCGCAGAGAACTACAGTCCCTGCTGGGCTCCCTGAACTTTGCCATGCGCATCATACCCCAGGGTCGCTCGTTTATTTCACGGCTTCTGCACCTCTTCCCCTTGTTCCTACACGACTCGCACAGATTGTCCCTGGATGCCCACGCTGCGGCGGATCTGGGTATGTGGAGGAGATTTCTGTCCACCTGGAATGGTAGGAGCTTGTTTCTCCCTCAGCTGTCGGACTCTTCCCCCTCTATCTGGTCAGATGCGGCATCTACCACAGGCTTTGCGGCCATATTTGGGGACGATTGGCTGTGGGGCAGCTGGCCTCCTGAGGTCCAGGGTCTGGAAGGATTCTCCACTACCTCAGCGCTTTTTGAGATCTATCCCATCGTAGCGGCTGCCGTGGCGTGGGGTCATTTATGGGCAAATCTGGCGGTCCGCTGCTACTCGGACAACCAAGCAACCTGCCAGATTATAAATAAAGGTCGTTCCAAATCCCTCACAATCATGAGGTTCATGCGAAGACTTACTTGGCTGGCCGCCTGCAACAATTTTTTCCTGCATTGTTTCCATGTCCCAGGGGTGTGCAATTCGGCTGCTGACAATTTATCTCGCTTCAAATTTCAGGCTTTTCATCAGGATCTCCCATCAGCATCACCCACTGCCTCCAGCACCCCGTCATTTCAGCAACTCATTCTGGACTAGAGGCCATCATGCGGCATAGCCAGTCTTTGTCCCACTTTTCACTATCAGTCAATACACATAGAGCATACAACAGAGCATTCACGCTGTTCAACGGATTCCTGGTAGAACACAACATCACGCACCCTTTCATCATGACGTCTGTTTTGGGATTTGCTTCCTTTTGCCACCTCAAACTAAAAATGTCATACAACACCATCAAACTGTATCTTACTGGCATTCAACATCATATGCTAATCTTGCACCCTAACTACACCAGCTTCATGGCCTCCCACCAAATCAAAACAATACTCAGAGGCATTCAGAAGACGGAACCCGCACGTCCAGCCCAAAGGCTGCCCATCAACAGTCATGTTTTCAAGGCATTATCCGACCTGCTGGACGCCACGCCTTTTGATACGAATACCAACGCGGTCATCAAAGCTGCTATTTACTTGGCCTTCTACGGGTTCCTGAGGCCCGGGGAATTCACTACCACCTCCGCATCCCAAACCTCATCTTGTCTTCTTGTCTCCCACTTATCTAAACACCTGGATCACTACGTCCTGACCTTACCTCACTCCAAGAGTAGTCAGCGTTCACCTGTCAACATCTCATATTACCCCACGCACAACAAATGGTGTCCGGTGAGGGTGCTGGACACATACAGTCAGCTTCACAGGTTCCTACCCTCTCAACCGCTACTTCAACTTCATGGATCGGTGCTCACCACGACCACCTTCATGATCCATGTCAGATCATTTCTCACCCAACTGGGCCTGGACGCGGCCAACTACTCGGGGCACTCCTTTCGCATCGGAGCTGCATCCACGGCCTCCAGTGCCAACATCCCTGCCCATGTTATCAAGAAATTGGGACGCTGGAAGTCGTCCGCTTACGCACGATACATTCCCAATCCAGCGCAAGAGTTAAGGGTGGCTTTCCAAAGCATGTCGGGTTGAGCTGTTTACATGTTTTATTGGTTACAAATAAACTGGTTTATTTCCATTTTTGCCCTCTTCTTTCTTAGGCCTACCTCGTCCTCGGTTTCGGCACACCACAACCGACTGCATTTCTTTCCCTGCTTCCCAGGGCTCTTCTCTGTACTACCGTAAGCACCTAACACAAGTATTAAGGCATTTGCCTGGATTTGTGGGAGGGGCTGAGGTCCGCCTCCAGCCTATTTAGGGCACCCCCCTTACCTGGCTCCTGCACCGTCTGAGGTCTGAGCTTTGTCCCTCCCACCACTCCACTCATTTACAACTCATTTCTTTTATGTCTTTTCCTTGGGTGGGCCCTCTTCTTTCTTAGGCCTACCTCGTCCTCGGTTTCGGCACACCACAACCGACTGCATTTCTTTCCCTGCTTCCCAGGGCTCTTCTCTGTACTACCGTAAGCACCTAACACAAATATATATATATTTACAGTATATATATATATATTCGATTTTTTTCTGGAGCTTATAATTTATTTTTCTGAAGTGTATTCGAGGGGTTAGCATTGTGTTCTATACCTTTGATGGTATAAGAAGAAAAATTACAGGTGAGCAGCAGACCATTTTTCTATCAGCTCAGAATGATGCGGTGTGCTAGTCACAGGGGAACTGTAAAAATTACACTCCAACAGCAACAGGGCAGAAGCCCAGAAAGTCACAGCAGTACAAGTGGCACAGCCAGGCAGCTCTCTAATAAATCAAGATAATTCTCTGCCTGCCTTGAACTTAGACCCGACTACAATTCACTGCTACTGCAGAAAAAAAGCCCTGCCAGTGGAATTCAGCTTATACTGGGGAGGGGGCATGATTAGTCACTGGCCAGATTGATCCTCGATTGCATCTAAATGGTCCACTTTCTGAACCATTTATCTTCTTCTCGGACTATTTTCATTACACCTAAAACTGATGCTGAGCTACCAGCTGTAAGATACAGGCTGGAGAAAATTAATAACCTCTTTTTTTTTCCTAGTCCGCAGGACTCCTGCATATGTGAGCAGGAGCATTTATCCCTGT
The DNA here is from genome assembly GCF_905171765.1 of Bufo bufo. Lineage (NCBI taxonomy): Eukaryota > Metazoa > Chordata > Amphibia > Anura > Bufonidae > Bufo > Bufo bufo. Next base: position 435,427,812 of record NC_053391.1, read on the forward strand.
TTTGTTACTATTTGCATCCCAGCGTCCCTGGCAGTCTTTCAATTTTCTCAAGTCTCTTAGCCTTTGCCCCCTGTTTCTTTTTTGCTACACAAACAATCCATCCTGTGCATTTAAAATTCCTTCAGCGCCCTGACATCAGAATACAACTGGAGAGCAGGGAGCAGTTTACATTGGAAGAAATAAAGAGCTTTATTAATTCCCGTGTCCTGGTTTTCATATAAAATATAGGGATCTTGAGATTACTGCTGGGTCCCTTAAAGACCATTCAGAGCACTGCAATTTTAAAAAGGAGACCTTTATTAATACCTTCTTAGGTGTCTGACTGCAGGGAGGGCAGGCGAGGTCTGGCTGTGATAGAAGATAGCCTCTTAACGGAGCTGGATCACATGACTGATAATTGATGAATAACGTATCGAGCCACTGCTTGCTGCTGAGATATATGCTGATATGATTAAAATAACACACAATGAAATTACAAAGTATTAATGAAGCCTAGCTACTGTCAGGAATTAATCAGAATTAGCAGGACTATTTTTTTGCGCAGACATAGTTTTGATAGGGCTGATTAAGGATTTGGCTATCTAGGAAAGCTCATTATCGAATTAATTAGGAAGCAATAAGCACCAAACTGAGTTGTTTTTGGCAGATTTCTAAACTGTGCCACATATTTGGCTCAGTGATTATTAACGTTTCTTACCTTTGGGCTAGTGTAATTCTTACTAGAAAACAGTAAAAAGTAAAAATCGCAAATGATAAAATACATTTTAAAAAGGACACAAATATACATTATTCAAAAATGCATACTTTTTATGAATTGCCACAGCCTGTTAAAAGCACACACACATGAAAATAAAACTAGGGAATTAGCTCTTTGTCCAGTTTTAAACATACTGTTTTGTATTTTTAGCTTTTTTGTACTATGTGTTTTGGCTTTTTTCTCAGCTCATAGGCTGGGTTTGTTTTTTTAATGCATTTTTACCAACTTTTACCCCTACACACACAAATTTGTCTAGTGATTTCTTGCTTCTTAAAAAAAAGCTAAACTTTTTCCATACCACATTCAGCTTTTGTGGTGTGTTTTAGTGGTGTTTTGGGGTCATTTAGTAAGCCCGGCGTTTTAAACATCGGTTTTAATATACCCTATAGCTGGCGGTGGATCTGCCGAAGTTATGTAGAGGACCTAAGCCAGGCGTAGAAAATAATAAATGAGAGGGGCCGTCCCATTCCTTTCTCCGTCCAGACAACGCCCCCTTTTTTAGACCTGGCATGAGCGGGAAAAAGTCGCTGATTGAGGCGCGAAAGGTCATTTGTGCCGCCATCTGCGCCAGAAATGCGTCTAATATATGCAGATTTCTGGTTAGTAAATGACCCCCTATGTGTATTCAGTGGTGCTGCTGTGGGTGTCTATAAGTAGGGAAGGAGCACAAATCGAGTGCTGTCCGCTACAGCACACTATAACCCTACAGTGAATGATAAAGAAAAATGACTCACGCTCCCTCTGTTTGAGCAGATAGACTACTATACCGTATGTATGGGAAAAGCATCCTACTTCCCTACTCACATGCACCCATACTTAAAGAGGACCTTTCACCACTCCTGACATGCCTGTTTAAATAGCTGCATGCATTCCCCATGTAATAACAATTCTGGAGTTCTATGTTGTGCCATTCCATTATTATTTCTACTAGAAGTTATGAATGAATTGCTAGCAGTCTGCAGTAAGGGTACAGAGGGGTGGTAACTAGTGTCGATCGAGCATGCTCGGCACATCACGGTGTTCGGCCAAATACCGCATGTGCTCAAGCGCGATGCTCGAGTCTCCTCACCGCACGTTTGTTGGCTGCTACGCGGCCAATAAATGTGCACATAAGTACTGCCACTCACTGTAATGCCATAGCCATGTTAGAGTGATTAGCTGGCAGGAACGCGTCATCGTGTGCTATAAAGCACCCCATGACACATGGTTCGGCCAGTCTTAGTCAGGGAGAGCTTTGCTGTAGAAGGGACAGATAGTGTAGGGAATTGAATAGAATTTTTTTGTTAAGCAGGGTTGGTGTTTGAGACCCAAAAGTCCTTTTATTGTTGTGTCTAGCAGCAATATATATTTTTAGCGCAACCTGCGCTAAACAGCTTGCAATTGTTTAGCCACTGCAGACAGCGATATTATCTGTGCTACATCTCCTGTGTAAAGTGTGCGCAGCCTAAAAATATCTGTGACATACAGTGTACTTTTTCAGTAGACAGTGTCCGCTGCGTACAGTGACATTACCTGCACTACATCTCCTGTCTAACGTTTGCGCATCCTATAAATATCTGTGACATCCAGTGTACTTTTTTCGTAGACGGTGTCCGCTGCGGACATTTACATGACCTGCGCTACGTCTCCTGTATAACGATTGCGCATCCCAAACAGCTGTGACATTCCCTGTCATTTTTTATTAGCCGCTGGTGACAGCAGCGACATTACCTGCGCTACATCTCCTGTATAACGTTTGCGCATCATAAATATCAGTGATATTCAGTTAACATCTCCCTAGATGTCAGCCCAACATAAATACGTTGGCATGGACACTTCCCCACATATATCACACCTGGAGTATTGCAGGTGATAGCATGTGTGATAGTGTATTGTTTGCCGTTGGTGAATGGATTGCTAAAGGAAGTAGTCCTGTCGATATTAGGGCATGCCATACAGGGAGCTTAAGAGGAGGACACGTAAACATGTCCTGGGCATTGAGGCTGCCAAAGATGAAAATGATGTGACCTTATTAAAAACGATTCCCAAACATTTTAAATTGTTTCACGACTGTGATAGCTCGCAATTCAGAATTTGTGGGATCGATAGGGTATACATTACACCACGCGGTGGTAACTGGAGGAAGATCTTGGCGCAAAAAGAAGTACGCTGGATTTATGATTTAGACAGTATGACACCTAGGGGGTTAAATGAGGACCTCTCCTTTGCCCCGTTTCTATAACGGATACGTCCCGTGATGGATGCCTCTACCAATATTCCCTGTCTCTGAGTTCTCTTGGGGTTCCTCTGCTCATCCCAAGTCCCTTGTTTTTAATTTTTTGTCTGTGGTTTTCCCCAGTTTTTAACATACTGTGCTCTCTTTATTTATCTCTAGCACCACCGATGACGCCTACTGAAGCGAAGGACCATACCAGTGGAGCCATGGTTCCACACAGAGTTTCTTTCTTTTTGTGCATCGTGCTGTTTGGATACATTATGGACCTGTTTGGGTCATATGCTGGTCGTATGACTATAATTTCTCCACCAATACTGCATAATAATTCCCTCTCCTTGAGATGTTCTGACAATATATACCCACCATGATGTACAATCTAATCTTCTCTTTTCTATCTATCACTGCACTGAGCACCCTACTCACCTGCTTATCACTTGTGTCTTTTCTTCTCTCGTGAAGTACATAATTACTTGGTTGTATTTTATTTTATCTATGTGTACCCTATTGGCACTTATTTTTGTGTATGATCAACATAATATTGTAGCAATTCAGCCCCCATGGTTGGGTGCCTCCATTAACACTTCTGCTATATATATATATATATATATATATCTGCTTCACGCATTAGCACTTCATGTCAAGCTAAGTCAGCTGATGCTTTGGGATACTGGCACTTGTGCCACTATTCCCTTTCACAATATATGGTATGCACCCTTTTATTGTTTATTGTCCATGGTGTGATTTTGATTATGATGAGTCTGAACATGGTCTTGTAATATATCATCGCCCTGGTGGTGGGGTGTAATCCACCTGTCCACAGCGCAATGTAGTCACCTATTATCGAGTAGTATAATGAGGGGTTAACTATGTGTCTTGTTATACTGTTTTATTCAATCTTATGTTCAGCTCCTACCTGCCGGCACTGCGGTCATGTGATTGTTCACATGATCGCTCTGTCAGTCTAGTCCTGCCCCTACTAGGTGCTTTTGATTGGCTCTTCTGGTGGAGTCTGGGCGTGCCCTCTGACACATCTCTGACACTGCGGTCATGTGATTGTTCACATGATCGCTCTGTCAGTCTAGTCCTGCCCCTACTAGGTGCTTTTGATTGGCTCTTCTGGTGGAGTCTGGGCGTGCCCTCTGACACATCTCTGACACTGCGGTCATGTGTTTGCTCACATGATCGCTCTGTCAGTCTAGTCCTGCCCCTACTAGGTGCTTTTGATTGGCTCTTCTGGTGGAGTCTGGGCGTGCCCTCTGACACATTTCTGACACTGCGGTCATGTGTTTGTTCACATGATCGCTCTGTCAGTCTAGTCCTGCCCCTACTAGGTGCTTTTGCCTCCACTGACTGGTCCTCAATTACTGGAGCTTCAACTCCATTGGTGGCGTCATTCAGGTCCTGCAATCTTAATTTTCTTCCACATACCTGTGTGGGCACTATATAGGGGAGAGGTTTTTACATGTTTACATATCCCCGGAAGAAGCCAGGTTTACTGGCGAAACGGCGTTGGGTCAGGAGTCGGCCGAGAGATCTTTGCACCACTCAGGGTATGTTTAATCTTGTCCTTGTACTTTAACCTCAATCTCTACAATTGCCTCCTTTGCACTTTGTTTGGGGCGTTGCTGTCATGAGGTTTTGAGGTATGCTTTTTTAGCTAGCATTCTTTTTCCCCTGTTTTTATTTTCGTGCACTGATCTCCCGGCCTCTCTTTGGGTCCTACTCCTCATCTGTGTGTCCTGCCTTGTGCTGCCTTCTTTTATCATGCATGTATGTATTGTTTAAATATATTTATAATAAAGTCTTTGGGATTTTTATATATAAGAAAGTCAGTTTCATTTTTTGGTGATTATTATGACTCCTTGGGGGTCCGTTTTTTCGATTTATTCGATATTTATTCTGTCCGGTTAATATTGGTTGACCATCTCCTGTATAACGTTTGCGCATCCCAAATAGCTGTGAAATTCCCTGTAATTTTTTGTTAGCTGCTGGTGACAGCGACATTATCTGCGCTACATCTCCTGTATAACGTTTACGCATCCCAAATAGCTGTGACATTCCCTGTAATTTTTTATTAGCTGCTGGTCACACGACATTACATGCACTACATCTCCTATATAACGTTTGAGCATCCTAAATATCAGTGACATTCAGTCTAATTTTTTCACTGCTGGCAGCAACATTAACTGCGCTACATCTCCTGTATAATGGTTTGCACATCCTACAGTCAGGTCCATAAATATTGGGACATCAACACAATTCTAATATTTTTGGCTCTATACACCACCACAATGGATTTGAAATGAAACGAACAAAATGTGCTATAGCTTCAGACTGTCAGCTTTAATTTGAGGGTATTTACATCCAAATCAGGTGAACGGTGTAGGAATTACAATTGTTTGCATATGTGCCTCCCACTTGTTAAGAGATCAAAAGTAATGGGACATAATAATAATCATATATCAAACTTTCACTTTTTAATCCTTTATCCTTAATCCTTTGCAGTCAATTACAACCTGAAGTCTGGAACGCATAGACATCACCAGACGCTGGCTTTCATTCTTGTTGATGCTCTGCCAGGCCTCTACTGCAACTGTCTTCAGTTCCTGCTTGTTCTTGGAGCATTTTCCCTTCAGTTTTGTCTTCAGCAACTGAAATGCATGCTCAATCGGATTCAGGTCAGGTGTTTGACTTGGTTATTGCATAACATTCCACTTCTTTCCCTTAAAAAACTCTTTGGTTGCTTTTTCAGTATGCTTTTGGTCATTGTCCATCTGCACTGTGAAGAGCAGTCCAATGAGTTCTGAAGCATTTGGCTAAATATGAGCAAATAATATCGCCCAAAACACTTCAGAATTCATCCTGTTTTTTTTTAGCAGTCACATCATCAATAAATACAAGAGAAGCAGTTCCATTGGCAGCCATACATGCCCACGCCATGACACTACCACCACCATGCTTCACTGATGAGTTGGTATGCTTAGGATCATGAGCAGTTCCTTTACTTCTCCATACTCTTCTCTTCCCATCACTCTGGTACAAGTTGATCTTGGTCTCATCTGTCCATAGGATGTTGTTCCAGAACTGTGAAGGCTTTTTTAGATGTCGTTTGGCAAACTCTAATCTGGCCTTCCTGTTTTTGAGCCTCACCAATGGTTTACATCTTGTGGTGAACCCTCTGTATTCACTCTGGTGAAGTCTTCTCTTGATTGTTGACTTTGACACACATACACCTACCTCCTGGAGAGTGTTCTTGATCTGGCCAACTATTGTGAAGGGTGTTTTATTCACCAGGGAAAGAATTCTTCGGTCATCCACCACAGTTGTTTTTCGTGGTCTTCTGGGTCTTTTGGTGTTGCTGAGCTCACCAAAAGCGTTCCTTCTTTTTAAGAATGTTCCAAACAGTTGTTTTGGCCACGCCTAATGTTTTTGCTATCTCTCTGATGGGTTTGTTTTGTTTTTTCAGCCTAATGATGGCTTGCTTCACTGATAGTGACAGCTCTTTGGATCTCATTTTGAGAGTTGACAGCAACAGATTCCAAATGCAAATAGCACACTTGAAATGAACTCTGGACCTTTTATCTGCTCATTGTAATTGGGATAATGAGGGAATAACAAACATCTGGCCATGGAACAGCTGAAAAGCTAATTGTCCCATTACTTTTGGTGCCTTAACAAGTGGGAGGCACATATGCAAACTGTTATAATTCCTACACCGTTCACCTGATTTAGATGTAAATACCCTCAAATTAATGCTGACAGTCTGCAGTTAAAGCACATCTTGCTTGTTTCATTTTAAATCCATTGTGGTGGTGTATAGAGCCAAAAATGTTAGAAATGTGCTGATGTCCCAATATTTATGGACCTGACTGTATATATCAGTGACAATCAGTTTAATTTATTTGATGTTCCGCAGTCTGGGGCTTTTTGAGGACGTACCAAAATGAGCAGGGACGTGAACACTAGCAACCTCACCGCCATCAACATGATCCGCAACATGGCATCAAAGCATCCTAATAGGTAGGTCGAACGCCTGGATCCACAATCAGTGTCTGCGGGTCACACCACTGCCTCCTCTTCCCCTGTGTAACGTGCTGGCCAATCCCCTGTACAAGAAGCATGCCTGGATGCCTCTTGCCCTGCAGCTGGACCTTCGCAAGTTGAGATGGCCTTGAGGATGGCCTTGAGGATCGCCCGGCGGTCGTTTTGCAGCGAACTTTGCGTGTTCACGATTCGCCGAACATGCGAACATGTGACGATGTCTGCCGGTGCCATATTCTTTTGCATTGCGCCGAACTTTGACCCATGACACATCCATCAGGTGGGACAGGACAGCTAATTGAGATGTTTCAGCGCATGGACACCCCCCCCCCCCACCACCCTATAAAAGATCCCGATCTGGCAGCCATTTTACATTCTGTGTTTTGCCAGTGTAGGGAGAGGTTGCTTAGTGGAGCAGGGACAGGCTGTTAGGGACACCAAATGCTAGCTAATAGGGCCACAAAAGTCCTTTTGAGGACTGGTATAGGTGTGCTAGCGATAGGTGTGATATACTGAGGGGTATGATATGCTTATAATATACTTTCTAACATAGTAAGTATACTATAGTGCATTTCTATTATGCAGCAGTTTTGTGCGGTTCTGCTGCAATACCGCAGCTATATAGAGGGACAAACGCTATTGGAACAACTAATTGCAATGGGTGTGATATACCTGTTGCCCCCCAAAAAACTGATTGAGGGGTGTGATATACCTTCGTCCACAAAATACTGATTGAGGGCTGCGGTATACCTGTTGCCCCCAAAAAACAGGGTGGTGTGACATAACTGTTGTGGCAAAAAAAATAGTTGAGGGGTGTGATATACAGTCGTGGCCAAAAGTTTTGAGAATGACAAAAATATTAGTTTTCTCAAAGTTTGCTGCTAAACTGCTTCTAGATCTTTGTTTCAGTTGTTTCTGTGATGTAGTGAAATATAATTACACGCACTTCATACGTTTCAAAGGCTTTTATCGACAATTACATGACATTTATGCAAAGAGTTAGTATTTGCAGTGTTGGCCCTTCTTTTTCAGGACCTCTGCAATTCGACTGGGCATGCTCTCAATCAACTTCTGGGCCAATTCTTGACTGATAGCAACCCATTCTTTCATAATCACTTCTTGGAGTTTGTCAGAATTAATGGGTTTTTGTTTGTCCACCCGCCTCTTGAGGATTTACCACAAGTTCTCAATGGGATTAAGATCTGGGGAGTTTCCAGGACATGGACCAAAAATGTCAACGTTTTGATCCCCGAGCCACTTAGTTATCACTTTTGCCTTATGGCACGGTGCTCCATCGTGCTGGAAAATGCATTGTTCTTCACCAAACTGTTGTTGGATTGTTGGAAAAAGTTGCTATTGGAGGGTGTTTTGGTACCATTCTTTATTCATGGCTGTGTTTTTGGGCAAAATTGTGAGTGAGCCCACTCCCTTGGATGAGAAGCAACCCCACACATGAATTGTCTCAGGATGCTTTACTGTTGGCATGACACAGGACTGATGGTAGCGCTCACCTTTTCTTCTCCGGACAAGCCTTTTTCCAGATGCCCCAAACAATCGGAAAGAGGCTTCATCGGAGAATATGACTTTGCCCCAGTCCTCAGCAGTCCATTCAATCTGTCCCTGATGGTTTTTTTTGGAGAGAAGTGGATTCTTTGCTGCCCTTCTTGACACCAGGCCATCTTCCAAAAGTCTTTGCCTCACTGTGCGTGCAGATGCGCTCACACCTGCCTGCTGCCATTCCTGAGCAAGCTCTGCACTGGTGGCACTCCGATCCCGCAGCTGAATCCTCTTTAGGAGACGTTCCTGGCGCTTGCTGGACTTTCTTGGACGCCCTGAAGCCTTCTTAACAAGAATTGAACCTCTTTCCTTTAAGTTCTTGATGATCCTATAAATTGTTGATTGAGGTGCAATCTTAGTAGCCACAATATCCTTGCCTGTGAAGCCTTTTTTATGCAACGCAATGATGGCTGCACGTGTTTCTTTGCAGGTCACCATGGTTAACAATGGAAGAACAATGATTTCAAGCATCACCCTCCTTTTAACATGTCAAGTCTGCCATTTTAACCCAATCAGCCTGACATAATGATCTCCAGCCTTGTGCTCGTCAACATTCTCACCTGAGTTAACAAGACGATTACTGAAATGATCTCAGCAGGTCCTTTTAATGACAGCAATGAAATGCAGTGGAAAGGTTTTTTTTGGGATTAAGTTAATTTTCATGGCAAAGAAGGACTATGCAATTCATCTGATCACTCTTCATAACATTCTGGAGTATATGCAAATTGCTATTATAAAAACTTAAGCAGCAACTTTTCCAATTTCCAATATTTATCTAATTCTCAAAACTTTTGGCCACGACTGTACCTTCTTCCACAA